>NC_027755.1:21267580-21269487 GCF_000695525.1 Brassica oleracea var. oleracea
TTTTCCTTAAGTATACGACTAAAAACATTAAAATGACATGTATCAATTCGATGGTTGATTTGAAAGCTTTCAAAACCATATGGAAGATAAAAGTCAAAATAATTCAACTGTGAAAACAATACTGTTCACTTTTTTCAAGAATGTGTTCGATGGAAAAAATAAGGTTTTTATGTCATAATTTGTTTAATGTCCAATCCGAGCAACCCATGATGTATTAATTATAGTTTTGTTTCATTATTTTTAATAAAAATTGATCCGATCCATCGGAAAGAAATTATATAATAACAACAAAAAATATTATATATATATAAATAAAATGATCACATATATAAAAAAAACTATCGATAATATATACAAATAAACTCATCCTGCGCAAGGCGCAGGTCTTATTCTAGTAAAAGAATTAAAAGAGATAGATATGAGATTGACACCTAAACAGCCTTAATTTTTGGACCAACCCCCGACGATAGTCAGTGCTTTGGCAGTGGGTACTGGCGTATTGCAACTAAATATTTTGACAAAACCTTCTACTAATTGCATTGCACAATTTACATATATATGGACCACCTTTTTTGTCCTTTCTTTTACTTTTAACTTGTGTTAACTTTATATATTAACTATTCCTATATGTTTGTGATGTATGTCGCATGTGTTATATAACTTATATTTGATCGCGAGTGAACAACCACTTTTCTCAGCGCTTATTACGTGTTTTCTTTATGTGGCAATCTTTTTTTTACGATTGATTAATATTCTATAATACAACTTTAAGTTTATTCGCAGTTACGACCCAAGTAAGGCTTATAGCTTTGATGAGATCGATATATACATAAGATATATAATGTATAGTATTTACATGGGATCGGCTTAAACATAAAACGGTTCTACAAGGTTCCATCCGAGTCAATGGGAAAGAGGGCTGCTTTAGCAAGCAAATCAGCCTCAACATTTTTTAAACGTGGGACAAATATAAATGAGATAGAGGAAAAAGAGCGAGCCAACACATTGATGTCATGGAGAACGCCTTTCAACACCACATCCTGTCCTTGATTCTTCAAGAGCGAAACGAGGTTTTTAGAGTCGGAGTAGACACGAATGCTACTGACATGTGAAGAGATTGCAGCGGTGATTGCCGCTTTGACCGCCAAAGCTTCGGCCACAAGAGCCGAAGGAACATAACGCCGGTACGAGGAGGAACTTTCTGCAACAGCATTGTCGGCATCACGAAGGAGCCAGCCAATCCCGCAGTTCCATGTCGATGGGTTCCAAGCTGCATCTGAATAAGATGACCAAGTGTAAGAGTTAGCAACTGGTAACTGAGAAAGATGGACCACACACTGTGGTATAGAAGGCATTTTATCACACGATTGAGCAGCCTTCCACGCTCGAGCATCTTGGAGGGCTTTAAGCACAGTGTCTTGTTCAGAGAAGACCCTATTTTCAAACATCAGCTTGTTCCTATTTGTCCAAAGGATCCAAAGAATCCATGGATATAGCGGGGTTGTTCCTAGACCCGATGGGGGGAGAGAGAGCATTCTCCTACATTGCTGCAAGAGAGAAGATATCGAGTTTGTATTATCCACTGACGGTTTGAACATACACGGGACTAGGTCCCAGACTTTAGCCGCAAACAAGCATTTTAGCAGGACGTGAAGTTCCGTCTCCACTGCTCTACATCTCTTGCAGACGACCTCCGACGATAAACCTCGAGCTTGTAAAACAGAGCCAACAGGGAGTGCTCTGTTATTAGCCTTCCACATGAAATGTTTGATTTTTGGGGAAGTATCCACCTGCCAAATGCACTTCTTCCACTTGAAAGTCCTGTCTTCCTGTGTTCCGTTGCAGAGTTTAGCCACCACGTAACCTGATTTTGTAGTATATTCTCCCGACGCATTGGGGAGCCAAAC
>NC_027755.1:21270608-21287532 GCF_000695525.1 Brassica oleracea var. oleracea
TACTGCGCGCTACTTTCACCCCGACCACCTCCCCTTTCTGCTGCGCTTTCCTACACAGGCCCGAAAGCACTTCTGTGCACAGGATGAAAAGATATGGGGAGAGGGGGTCTCCTTGCCGGATTCCTCTAGTAGGCATCACTTTCCCTTGTGCAGCACCATTTACTAGATAAGAGTACGAGACGGAGGTGACGCACGTCATTATCCAGGATATCCATAGTTCATGAAAACCAAACCGAGCCAAGACGTTACGTAAGAACCCCCATTCTATACGGTCATAAGCCTTGCTCATGTCGGTCTTTATAGCCATGCTGCATCGGACCTTAGCCTCAGAGTGTTGAAGGTAGTGCAAAATCTCATGCGTAATCAGAACATTATCTGAAATCGCTCGCCCTTTAACAAAGGCCGACTGGTGATCGGAGATAAGGGCTGGGAGGAACGGCTGCAGGTGCCGGGTAAGGAGCTTCGCTATAATCTTGTAATGTGTGTTACACAGAGCAATCGGGCGATAATCTGCTACCTTCCTTGGTCCTTGGTCGGGCTTAATGATGTTGATATTGGACGATGCTTAGTGTTGGTTGTTAACCAACATATTACGTATATAAATGTAACATTATAATGATGACGGTTCTTAATTGATGATCATAGTATTTTGCAATTATTGACGAACACAAAAGGTTTAATTATACGTAAGTACGAAGTTATATACAAATATAAGCAAGCATCAAATGAAACAAGAGAGGTAGCTATATGATGTGGACGATTGATTAGGATGTACGTATAAGTATGCTAAAAACAATGTACACGGCCATGTGATACTTTCACCACTTGTGCCTTTTTCTACATATACACACATATATACATATAAACGATCCAACCTTTGAAAATTTAAATCGTTTTACCCTTATAACCACTCCCGAACATTAGCAATCACTATTTACCAACAACTCCAACTAAATTCTCACACTCTTTCTCTCTAATAAAACAGTGATGCGCCGATCGATGAGTACGTCAAATGTAATAAAAGTAGGAACAAGTACAACCCTTTTTATCCACCAAAAGTTTAACCTATGTATATAAATACACAACATTACCATTTACCAAACATCCATATTACATATATTACTCATCATCAACCATTCCTATTTTCTCTCTGACAGAGTAAGAATGGTACAGACGAAGAAGTTCAGAGGTGTCAGGCAACGCCATTGGGGTTCTTGGGTCGCTGAGATTCGTCATCCTCTCTTGTACCATCCTTCTTTCTTTCCCTTTTTCTGATTTGTTCATTTATTCCCTCTTTCTGATGCATTCAAGTAAGCAACCAAACATACACAACACAAAACATATATATACATGATCGTTTTACTCATTGTTTAATTTCCTCTCTTTAGCTAAGACGTGAACCTCATTTTAACATTTCTACAGTTTTTGCTACTTAATGCTGGTTAACTTAGGCTTTTTTTTTAACAAATGGTTACTTTATGGCTTATACGGACTATATATATTCTATAACATGCATGATAAATGAAAAAAAAGGAAACGGAGGATATGGCTTGGGACGTTTGAGACTGCGGAGGAGGCAGCAAGAGCCTACGACGAGGCCGCTGTTTTAATGAGCGGCCGCAACGCCAAGACTAACTTCCCTCTCAACAACAACAACACCGGAGACACGTCCGAAGGCAAAACCGACATCTCAGCCTCCTCATCATCGTCATCCCTCTCTTCCATCCTCAGCGCCAAACTGAGGAAATGCTGCAAGTCTCCTTCGCCTTCCCTCACTTGCCTCCGTCTTGACACGGCCAGCTCCCACATCGGCGTCTGGCAGAAACGCGCCGGTTCAAAATCTGATTCTAGTTGGGTCATGACGGTGGAGCTCGGCCCCTCCGGCTCAGTGGAGCTCAGTCCGTCCAGGTCCTCCCAGGAGCCAACTAGTACAGCTTCAAAAGACGATGTTGTTGGACCGGCCACTGAGGTTGGAGGCGGCGGAGAAGAAGGATTAATGGACGAGGAAGAGAAGGTTGCTTTGCAGATGATAGAGGAGCTTCTCAATACAAACTAAGTATCATTTGCTTATATTTATACTAATATACGTATCTTTATTGCTGATATACAGCCATAATTATCGTTTATACCTTTATATTTTATATCTCGTGTTTATATTTAAATGTATCAGCTTTATATTGTTTCCTAGCTATATTTCCTCATCTTGTGTCCAATAAAGTATTAATATTTGTAACTACAATCCTGAAATGACCTTTTTTCATTTTGTATTATCTGTTAGTCTTATAATTTCATTCATATTAATAGTACATGATAAGTTTATTGCAAGAGGACATTCTTTATAGCAAATTCCTAATATGGAGGTGAATTTATCTCCTGTTTAAAGCAGGCAGTACTCTTTCTAATTAAAAGTGTATTTGAAATAAACGACATCTATATAGGGACGTTGATTACTAAGTGCATCATTATCTCAGAAACCCCAGATTTCTTAATTTTTTTTTTTTTTTTTACTTTTTCGAATTTAAAAGAAAAAAAAATTAAAACGACCAATCGCAGGTCGCCACGTGTCAGTGGGACCCGCGAATAGTGTAAAAAACCTTTTAAAGACTGACTACTATTTGGTAGTTTTGGTAACCGACTTTTTAAAAAAAAATGGGTCCTATGCGAAATCCACGCGCTAAGAACCCCTCTAATATCCTTCGAGAAAGATGTTTTAAGTTTATCTTACTTATGGGCCTAATAATACTTAAAAAATTGAATAGTTTGTCAAATTAGGTCTGTAATGTATCATGGATCCCCACAATACACATGCATTTAGATTTTTGTTCTTTTTAGTGGGCGTTATTTCAAATTTAACCTGTGCGCATGATGAGACGTGACAATAACATCTAATGGATACAATTCAGACAAATTCCCAGGAATCCACACCAGACCCCAGTAGAATCTTGTATTTTGCCGTATCTATAATCTTGAATGAAGATAACTGATTGTTTTAGCCTAACTAGTAATTTAATAGAGATAAAAGCAATCAAATATTTATTTTTCATGACCTAGAGTTCACATGACCAGTACTTTAATCTTTATTATGGGGTATAAAACCTAGCTACACTCGGTATATAGTACGTATGATTCATTATCACTTGACCATCAAATGAATCATATATTCAACTTGCGTATAATGGTAGTACGTTATAAACTGCAATCGATGTATTCGCCAGCTGTAAAAAAAGATGCTTACACAAACAAAAATAGACTACTCTAGCCCTCAACAAATTACAAAAAAGTTCATTGTCTAACCGAGTGAGGAAGGTGCATTAATTAAAACCAAAGGATTTTGATTGATCATAGTCGACGTATATCTTTCATTTTAATTTTGCATATGTAAATCAGTCATCAAACGTGCGCCACCATCGCATGTATAATCATATATATATCGACGTCTAATCCTGACGTTTTGGATCAAGGACTATATATATGATTGTTATTTTTTGTTGGTAAAATGTTAAGATGAATATTTGATTGATCCACCTGCTAAATCAACGAGCACTTTGTTGCTTGTCCAACAAAACTTGTACGATTGATCATATATATGCTAACTTCGTGTAAAATGTCCAAAAGTGTTGTACTGTTGTACCAAACGCCTAAAGAAAATATTTAGTGAAAATGGCGACAGTTGATTTATATTTTTTTTTAACCCAATGCATCAATAAACATTAAAATGACACATAAATAAAGAAGAATTAATGAAGTTAGGATTCTTTAACTTTCAGAAAGTACACTTGAAGGTGAAGGCATAAGAGCATCACCATCGGTGAGGTTCTAAAAATCAGTATATTAACCATTAAATATTAATATTACAGCATAATAAAATTATCTGATTAACTTTTATTTTGTTTGTAAATGATAAGCCATTTATATCATGACAAATGGCAACTTGTGTCATAAAACCGTTTCTAAAAATCTTTTGCAAAGAAACTTTTCTAAACGTCTTTCTCCTTATGCTATTATTTTAATATTTAATTTTTTTTAGAACCCTGTGGAGCTGGTCTAACGAGTTAGGTTAAAGAAGAGCTTCATCTTTCACTTCGACAGTAGCTTGTTGGTACTTGTTGGTGCTCATATTTATGACTTGTCCCCTACTTACTTTAAACTTTCATTTAACTATTCATACTAAAATTTTCATATCGTGGGGTAGATTAAAAATACCTGTTATTTTTTTTTTTTTTTGATAAAAAAAAAAAAAAAAAATACCTGTTATTACATACAAATAGTGTGAAAAGAGGGAGAAAATGAAATAATGAGGGTAACAAGAAAGAAGAAGGTGGTGTCTTCTTTCTCTTGATAGATTTGGAACAGTGACACATTTCCTTTAACTCTCCATTGATATTGACCGTCCCTGTTTTTTAACCATCAACATCTTCTCTTCCCCATCTAACTTAACTATCAAGTGTATCTCCATCCACATTTTTTTGGGTAAAATCTCCATCCACATTATATGTCTACTTAGTTACACATATATATTACAGATAGACACCATTTTTTAAACTGTGGTCTCGCAGGTTCAACTCTCAAACTCTCTGTATGTGCGGTAGTACTGTGACTCTCCAGAAAATCATAAGGATTTTTTCTTGGATTTAGAACATCCTTTGCGATGGATCTAGTCACTATAATTTTTTATCCAAAACAGTTTAAAAAAAATTATGCCTCTTTTTTATCAGAAAAAAAACTATGCCTCTTCAACCTTAGTTTTTAAGGAAGTTCTTAAACGTCAAATAGACTAATTTTGATGAAACTTCAAGCTTTCAAATAAACTTTTTTTTTTTTTTCAGTTTTCTCTAGCTCTTTTTTTTTTTTTTTTTTTTGAACACAAACTTCATTTCATTCGTAATCAATCTTGTTCAGTACAATAGAAAGAGAGAATTATCCATCCTCTTTGTCCATAAGCATAAAATACAACACATAAATAAGCTAAGTAAGATAAGTCTTCAACCGAAGATGACAGCGAATTCGAGACGGTGCTTGAATGCGTCGGGAGAGCCTTCACGACAAAGTCGGACAGCTGGAAAATAGTCACATAATGTGACGTTACCATACCTCATCTACGAGAACTACCAAAGTAATATCAATTGCATCTTCAGGTCCCGTGGAAACCGCTACGCAAGATGGCAAACCGATTAGGAAACTGAAGCATACACTCGGCACCAAGACCGAGGAAACACCTATTTCCATAGGAAAAAGGTAAGGTGGTAATAGTGTCTCTTCTGCAGAGGAGAATGGTCGAAAGAGAACCAAGGTTAACACGCCGGACATCTCTGATAAAAAAACCCCATCACCAAAGACAATAACAATCTGAAACACTTTTTCATTCTTGAGTTTGTGCTTTGGTAACCCATTACACCTAACCTGCTCGGAGCAAAAGGCGTCGGATTTTGGCTGTTTGACAGTGCCATAAGAGAGGTCACCGGAGATACGTCGGAGAGAAACAGTACAGCCGTTGAGGAGGATCCACACAAGGACAGAGAGCACCACTTTAGGAGACGAGTAGAGTGAAGAAACATCTAAGGAATTAAGGTCTGGTCTCATGGAGATTTGAGATCTGATGCCTGAAAGCTGGGAGAGAACAAAATACAGTAGGATAAGAGGCTCAGTCCTTACCAGAGACGGAAGGGAAGAGCTCGTTAGATAAGAACTATGCTCCAAAGGCGGATGAAAGTACGAGACAGACTCGATCTCTTGACCCGTCCAACAGCTACTAGAGCGAGGTTCATCGGGAACTCTCCCTAAGAACCAGAGCACAACGGTGGCGAGAGAATCCTCTCGACTCGTCGCTAGAGCAGAAACCATCTAAGGAGAAAAGGACTGCCGGTAGATCTGAGACGAAGAGTCCTTGGCTTCGTCGTTGCGTCCTTCGGGGTCTCCCTCCTCCGATAGAACAAAGATTGTAACACAGTAACAAACAATAGAGAAAGTGAGAGAAAGCCATGAAGATGAAAGAGCTTGATGTTGCCGATGATAGTGCCCAGCGCCGGCGAGAAAACGCTTCACCGGCGCCGGAGAAAGAAGATATGGGATGTGCCTCGAAGATAGAGAAAATAGATCTGCGTTTTTTATTGAGGGGGAGAGTTTATAATAGATTAGTTTTCGCTTTTTTCATTTTAGTTTATTTGACATTTAAGAATATATTTTTTAAATCAGTGATGTTTTCATTATTCTAAACAACATCTTTATATATAAAGTTGAGTTTGTTCACTCCTGAGGGCTCCACGTCAAATTCCAGCTCAGAAAGTTGAAGCCCCTGGTGTCGACATGTGTCCCGCTTCTCCCAAAACGCAGCACTTCATTTATTCAGAATTCAGATGGGCTTGGCAATCGGGTGGGTTTTTGTTATAAAGCGTATATCTTTAGGGTTTTGGGGTAATAATTTTGTATGTCGTAGGCAGCCCCGATGGCCCGTTATCGGGAACCCTAATGAAAAAACATCAGTCTTCATCTTCAACCATTTCTAGGGTTCTTAACGTTCTGCAACTTCTGATTTTTAAAACCGACCATGGCGTTTCGACTGGGTTACGGGAACCTATTAATCATGCCAGTATCTGGTTTAATCCTTCGTTCATATTGATTCCGCTGGAGTTCTTAGCACCGGCAATGGAAAACCTGAACCGTTACGGACTGTTCAATCGTCATCATTAGCGACCTTCTTATTCCTTCTCCCCCCCCCCACTCCTTCCATAATTTCTCATTCATTGCATCATCTCTGCTCCCGGTAAATATGCATCTATAAATAGATATAAGTTTTGATACCATAAACTTGATCTGTTCATCCCTCGCAATCATAATAACTCTTACAACTTTCTTTGAGAAGAATGGCGAACTCCTCTCTCGTCCTTTCTGACTTGAAGGTCGGGCATTCAAGCAGCTTTTTGATTACCATGGTGTTCAGCCATTGAATTTTGTTTTCAGTTATTGATTTGGTGATGAAGTGCAAGCATATAATGATTGAATTCTTATCGGTTTGAAATTCTTTCAGACAATGATTCCGATGTCTTGGAGTTTCCAGTTAAGCAGAGTAAAAAAAATCCCAAACAGTAAGAATTGATCTCTATGATTTGCTTCTCACTCAGCTTAGGGCTTTGGAATAGTTGACATTGTTCTTTGATTTGATTTTTGGGTTGTTCTAAGTTTTGTTTATGTTTCTTCTTTGTGTTGGTCCATTGTGATTGAAGAAACAACTCAATTATGTTCTTCACTGCAGGATCTGAACCGTGGCAGTAGAATCTTCTTATGGCTGAGTAAAAATCACACCTCCAAGCTAAGGAAGACAAATGACTGAAAACAGGTGTTTTGTGTTATATTCTTACCACGCTTTTCCTTAGTATTGGTTTGAAATCCCAGAATGTTTTGGCCACAATCATACACTACTACTGTGATCAGAGTTTTATATTTTATAGTATTTGTTTCCACTTCTTTTGTATTAGCCAAGTACAAGATGATGATCTTATTCTTCAAGAAGCTGATATCTGTTTCTATTTCTCTTGCAGCAGGACGAGAATGCAATTGAAAATGAGGCGCCTCCTCCTCCACTCCCAAGGTTCCAGCTCCTTTTGCAAAACCTTGACCTTTCGGACACAAGTACACATGTTCGGTTTTATGTGCTTAGATTGGTGTTTATATAAATCAAAACTTATTTTCCCATATTTTATTCTAGGATTGTCTTTAATTCACCCTTTTGATTTTTCTTTCAGGATCTCCGGTCAATCACCTATCAAGAGTTGGTTTCAAAGGTTTTGCTTGCCAATGAGTGACGTTCCATACATATTTCAATGATATAGGAAACAATTTATTGAGTATCTTTCTTTATTTCTGTTCTGTGAATCTTTTATGTCATAAGCGTTCTATGATGGTTGATGTTTTTGATTTTGATATTTGCAGGTGAGCCACGAAACTGTTTGCTTCATAGTGGATGGAGCATGTTTGTTTCGTTGATGTGAAGTATCTAATTCTTCTATAGAGGCGAGAATGTGGAATTACGTGAGATGTGTAAGTCCACATAGAGTCTGATGAATAATACTCCATAAACATGAGATTTAAATGAGACGTAATGCGGTTTTAAATTACTAAATCCACCTAAGTGGACAATTTACGTTGGTATTGTTGAGCTTGAAGGTGATGGTCGCAATTGGTATAAGGTGGAATTGGCAAACCGTGAATTATAATTTTTGGAATTAAGGGCAGATTCCTTGCTTGGTATGCACCGGGTCAAGAGTCAGTCTATTTCAGAAGAGATCGTGAAGAATGCACCAGTTCCTGCGATTTTTTATGAGAACTCTGTTGACCGTGTTTTGTTGATTGTGGAGGTTAAAGAAGAGGCACTTCCTCAGATTTTTTTTTTCTTCATCAGAAGCCTTGATAAGAAAGAACCAGTTCCTGAGATGATTCCAATGGCAGCTTAGTGATGCCCTTTACCAGAAGCATTAGAAACAGTTGAATCACTTGAAAAAGTATTAAAGAGGACGAATTAAGTAAGAGGGAAGACTCAATGCAGAAAAATGCATCAACGGATCAGTTGCAGTCACCAATTTATATTAAAGTGAACAGGGGAGGAGCTTGATATTTTTGTAAACGATGGAGGCTCTATCATGGAGAATCGAGGATAGTCTCTCAAGTGGCATATGGAGTTATTACACAGTGTCTTTATAATTAATCCAACTCTCAGAACAGATTTTTTTATCAATCTCAAAAATTTTGTTACGTCTTTTTCTCTGTTTTTCAATAAATGTTAAGAGCTCTGCAAATCTGTCAAGAGCACTTAAATTGTAAACGAAAGTCCTCTTATTCACGTTTGATATCGTGATAACATTTATATGTAACGGCATAGTATGTAACCTACATCTATACACACTATGTTACAGAACGTAACCGACCTATATATGGCCAAATACTTCATCATGGTTACAAACATCCAACTTGAATACAAAAAAAACACTTAACTCAAGATTTGTATTTATAAAAATTTGTAAATCATTTTTAATTTAAACCAACTGCAATTTATAAACTACCTTCTGATAAAAACTTCATGCTAAAGTACAAGATGCATCATGAATAGTTATTCGATTGTTTCTTATAAATTTTGAGATCTGAGATTAATATGTACTGTACAAATTAAATAGAATAAAAGTAATGACTGTTTTGTTAAAATGTGTGAACATAAAAGAAAAACATATATAATTGTGGGATTATATTGACCATATGTTGAATGTGTCACTAAAATTTCTAAAATGGAAAAGTAAAATAAATAAGATAAAATTGTTGTAAAACAATTATGAACCTTAATGCTATTTTTAGTTAAAATAAATTAAAAATAATTTTCTCATTAATTTATTCACGGGCGGGTTTACCCTAAATTTAAAAATTTTAGTTAATTGTATTGAGAATGAAACTGAATAAAGAGTAACAATCAACAAAATAATGATTCATACTAATATAGAACAAAACATTTTAAAATAAAAACAAATATTAAACAAAAAATCAAAAATATATATTCTAACTATTTAAATTATTTTCAAACTATCATCCCGTCCGTAGGGCGGGTCGGCCCTAGTTTAATATATTTTAAGATTTGTAACCAATTATATAATCCCAATTTTATTAATCAGTTGAATCAGTTTTATTTAATAATATTTTATATAACCAAATGATATAAAAGTTAGATATTCTTAATCAAAGTGTATTAACCTTAAACATCAAATAAAATGAAAAGGAAAAAAATATCAAAATTGTATAATTGTTGTGAATCAAGAGAAAGGAGGAACGGTTGTTCTTATTATTATTCCATATACCACAATACATATATATAGGAATACAAGACTAGGGTTTAGAACCACTAGAAGATGGGCTTATAAGCCTATTGAGTTTTAAAGAAATAAGAATGAGTGGTTTCCATATTGAAACAATGGGCGAAGGAAACAAAGAGTTCCTTCAGATATATGTATAAAATCGCCCAAGGCCATAATAAGTCCTAAAGACTATACATGCATTCTCTACTGACCTAGACTATGCATAGACCATTATGATAGAGGCTAAAAACCTGCGAAAATATACACTTTATGGCACGACCGGATTTGCCATCTTGGTCCAAACATGATACTAAAATTGTTATTCAAAAGGCACACATTAAAAGATAAGAAAAGTTATCCCAACGAATCTCACGTGTGTAGCATGTACACAAGGGAAACTCATTAGGCCATCACCAGTAAAACGGCTACGAGCCCCTTTTTCATAAATAAAGACTATATGTCTAGATAATACTGGTGAATACATGTCTCAAGCGTTTAAATGATTATGGTATGTCCATGGAGGTAAGTGTGGGCAATTTTGTGATACATGTCCATACCAAGAACGGCTTGGCCGAAATCGATTATGCCATTCTCATTCATGCTCCTTTTATTTTCCGAGGATTATTTTATTTGGAACCGATAGGTCTTTTACGTTTCAAGCGCTCTTTAGACTCATTAGCAGTTTGATAATGTCCTTCTGAGACATCCATTTTAATTGGAGCATTTACAACTAGTACTTGTGACTTAATCACTTTCTTAGGGTCAGTAAATGAGCCTGGCAACTCATATGCTAATCTTTGTAATAGAATTATCTCCATACATTCATTTTGGACTACTATTTACGTTCTTTAGTCCGAGGATCAATGATAATTCATTCAACTCATTCATTCTCCAGCTGTTTATTTTCCCTCCTTAATGTTGGATAGACTAACTATGAGTCTTTAAATAAAATTTATAAATCTTCAAGATTTTATCATCAATGGAGATCATATCCAACATATTCATAACCTCCTTTGAGGTCCCATCTTTTAGTTGTATGGTAGAGAAATTACAACTTGTGCAAATTTTCTAGATGGGGATCTTTGGTTCCCGACCCAAAACCAATTTAATAGGGAGAGTTTTTAATTACTCTTTGGCATTACACGAATCATTGCTGCTGCATCTTATGTATGAACATTAGCTACAATATGTTCATCATGTATATCCACATGCATAAAATAATCATCAACGGCTTTTGAATTCACCAGTTTTACCAATTAGTCTAGCAAACATATGGTTGCGATTTATGACAAGGATACATACGACCTTCTTGTCGATGCATTAACATATGATGGATGATCTGTCCACCGGTGGGTGATCAAGCCCACAAACATGTCATTGTTTAAATACGTTCTAAATCTATTTGACTGGTGAAAACCGTATTCTTATATTGCATTGTAAGCAAGCAGCATATAGCAGATCATTCGTAAGAATCTTCTGGTTCTTCAACTAATATGCTTGTGATTATCTTTCGCATCATTACTAAACCGGAATGGCATAACTGGTTTGCCAAACATTACACTTTCAGTAAACTTCTGGTTTACTATTACATTTATCTCAATTTTCTAATCATTGTGTAGTATAATACAATAGTGTTTTGGTGATACTTCTGATTGAATGTATTCAACATTTCCCTTTACTTATTGTCTCAACATTATTAGATTCTAAATCCGCTGGTTATTTATAAATGACTCCTCAAGTTTATTTCCAGTGTGGACATACTTTTGGATGTTTCATTTATTATATAAAATGTGAGATTCTTTAAATCTTCCCCTCGAGATGATACTACTAAAAGTTTATTAATCTCGAATGAATCTCATTTTTGAATGAACAACATACCCTACATAGGTTATGTATTCTTTCTCATATCCTTCTTAATTTTGAGACTTAGAATATAATGCAATAAGGACATTAAATTGCATTCTTATGTACAATAATATTATGTACTCTTCAAGACATTCATATATATCATTCTATAAGGTTTTACTACCTTGTATTGTACTCACAATATTTTTTTTTCGTCTTTAGATGATTGAATCATATCTCTTTTTTCATTACCATCTTTATCATCTCAAATTCAAGTGAGAGTATGAGTTCGAAAAAAAAAAACTCTTTGGATCTTGACCTTATTTATATCCACATTCACGTCTAAAACCACTTTTATATACACTTTCTTGACCAGTGTTGATTTTCTGTCTCAATATAAAATGTTATATTCTCTTCAAGATAATGATTATAATCAACTAGACTTGATTTATCATTTTACATCAAAAGCTCATTATTTTTCTCAGTCTCAAAGAAACAAATATAGTTATAAACTTAGATATATTTACAGGCTCCAGATCTTGTAATCTTTAGATGCAAAATAAATAATGAGCTTTAGGTAATCACATTGATCATACTTTTCTTTTAATTATTTTAAAGAATTTGTGGAATTTTTTTTTTATGGTCAAGCCTTATACAATGGTAATGAAATATAATTTGTATATAGGCAAGATTATATGATAATGACATTATCATGAGTACCTTACTATGTGTTAAAATAAATAATAATTTCACAGTAATGATAATATATACTAGTTTATTACTATCATGCTTTTATTTTAGGAGCCAATATTCAATTCTCTAAACAATAGCTAGATGGCGTATACCAAAAAAATTTCATGCACCTTATTATTATTATTTTTTTTTTGAATAAAGGCTTTCTTAAATTTAAAACAAAAGACCCAAAATGTTTTACAAGCCCAGCCCATCTTAGAATCACATAGTTGAACCAAATTAAACCTATTAGCCAAATTAAACCCATTAGCCCAACAGATTAGTTAATAGAAAGAGGAGAATTGGAAAGACGAGAGTTGCGGAGGACGATGGTGTGATCGGAAACAGAGAGAGATCAAGTTGATTGGAACCATAGTTGCATCATTTGAGATGAGCGAGTAGGATTTGAATCTTTGAAGCTCTGGATTTTGTTCCTTATCTGTCGATCAATCAAGGTGGAGATGGCTTCAATAGATCGGAAAGTGTTCGTATGCAGTCTGTGATAGAATATGCCTCCTATATTCTTGCATATTCCAATTCTGTTAATATCATCTTCTGTATTATAGGAATAGCTGATTCACGATTGTAACAGTCGAGGCTTTATATACCTCTGTAATTGATGTTAATAAACCAAGAGAGTTATTCAAACTAGTATGGTATCAGAGCAGGATTCTCTTTGATCTTGTTTCTCTTCTTTTTCGAATTCTCTAAATCGTTATCTCTCAAACTGTTCTTCTTCAATCGATTCATCATGACTACGGTTGAGGCGGCATTTGGAGTGACGAACATCAAAACGCACATTCCGTTAGTGCTTGATCTTGATGTGTTTAACTATGACGCGTGGAGAGAACTATTTCTCACGCATTGCTTGACGTTTGACGTCCTAGGTCACCTCGACGGCACGGCACTTCCTACTGGCGACGACGATCTGCAATGGAAGAAGCGCGACGGTCTTGTCAAACTCTGGATTTACGGGACCCTAGCTCCCCCACTGTTTAAATCCTCATTCAAGACCGGTGGCTCTGCTCGGGACATATGGATTCGCATCGAGAATCAGTTCCGCAACAACAAGGAGTCGCGTGCTATCCAGCTGGATAATGATCTTCGCACAAAGGAAATTGGAGATCAGTCAATCCGTGAATATTCTCAAGGGCTCAAGTCAACTGCTGACCTTTTGGAGAACGTCGATGCTGTCGTACCCGACAAGACTCTAGTCATGTATATGCTGAACGGGTTGAATGAGAAATTTGATCACATAATCAACGTGATCAAGCATCAAAAACCGTTTCCTACGTTTGAAGAGGCTCGCAACATGCTTGAGCTCGAGGAAACACGTTTGAAGAAACCTCACAGAGCCACTGGTTCACAAGCTGATCACTCATCATCATCAACGGCGCTTGTCACTTCAGTTCCGGAGACGCGCCAGGATAATCAGCACCGTCAACAGAACCGTGGAGGCAGAGGAAATAGACGAGGGAACAGAGGAAAAGGCCGGTACAACAACAACTTCAACAACCGTCAATCTCACATGCCATGGAACATACCACCGCAGTACTGGAATGCTTTCAACAACTGGCAGCATCAACCACAAAACCAATGGATGCAATATCAAGGATACCCTACGCATCAGCGCCAGGTCCAACCAAGACCAGCGTTTCAGGCACCTAATGAGGTGCATCTGATGGATAATGCATTCCAACCGACGAGGGACTTCTCGGAGATGTTCAACACTATGACCTTGGCGGAACCAAACAGCAACTGGTACATGGACTCTGGAGCCACGTCGCACCTCTCTTCCACACCAGGTAACCTCCAATCTGTTGATAAGTTGAACACCGAAAACACTGTCATAGTGGGAAACGGCTCTTCTATTCCAAGCACCTCTCTTCCACACCAGGTAACCTCCAATGAACACCGAAAACACTGTCATAGTGGGAAACGGCTCTTCTATTCCAATTCATTCTAGTGGGAAATCTTTCATTCACTCCACTGCTCGTCCTTTACATCTTAATAATGTTCTTGTTGCACCAAATATCATTAAAAATCTGATCTCTGTTCGAAAATTTACGAAAGATAATTGGTGTTCTGTGGAGTTTGATCCGTTTGGTTTTTCTGTGAAGGATCTTCTGTCTCAGAAAACTCTACTCCGCAGTGAAAGTTCAGGAGATCTCTATTCTGTTCCACATCATCTCTCCCGAACTCAAGAACATTCTGCATTTGTTTCAGCGTCTCCTTCTTTATGGCATAAGCGCTTGGCACACTCTAATAATGAGACGTTAAAATCTCTGATCTCCTCGTGCTCTTTTTCATGTAATAAAGACAGCATCCCATTTTGTGATGCTTGTCAACTGGGTAAACACATCAAGCTTCCTTTCTCAAATTCATCAAATAAAACGTCTAAACCTTTTGAAATTATTCATTCAGATGTCTGGACATCCCCAGTCTCAAGTCTAAGTGGTATTCGTTATTATGTTCTTTTTCTTGATGATTTTTCTCATTATCTTTGGGTTTATCCACTGCGACAAAAGAGTGATGTTTTCTCTAAATACATTCATTTTGCTTCATATGTCAAAACTCAATTTGGGGTACCCATTAAAGCACTTCAATGTGATAATGGAGGGGAATACAATAATTCCCAGTTCACAAAATTCTTGGCCGACAATGGCACTGTTTTCAGATTCTCATGTCCTCACACCTCTCAACAAAATGGGAAATCTGAGAGGATGATACGAACCATAAACAATGCCATTCGTTCGCTCCTCTTTCAGGCTCAGATGTCCCCAACATACTGGGTTGAAGCTCTTCATGTTGCTGCTCATATCATCAATATCCTTCCATCTTCCTCTATAAATCGCAGCACTCCTCATTCTATTCTCTTTGGTCGCAGTCCGACGTATGATCACCTACGGGTCTTCGGCTGCCTTTGTTTCCCCAATGTCAATCACTCTCATCTTCACAAACTCTCTGCTAGGTCCACACCTTGCTTGTTCTTGGGCTACCCCATTAACCATCGTGGTTATAGGTGTCTTGACCTTAAGACCAATCGTATCATAACCTCCAGACATGTTGTGTTTGATGAGTTAACTTTTCCAGGTGCGCAAAAGCTATCTTCAAATCTGTCATCCTACACCTTTCTTGATAGCGCTCCTTCTCCTATCTTCAAAACTATTTTACAAAATCAGCCGACTCCCATTTCTGCTTCAAACACTAATTCAACTTCTCCTACTCTTCCAAGTTCTCCCACTCTTCCTCAAGTCAATCCACCTACTCAAAGAATGACTACAAGAGGTCAACTAGGAATTGTTAAACCAAAGAAAATTTTCACTCTTCTTACCTCTTCTAGCTCTCGGATTCCAACCAACCACCAAAAAGCTTTAGCTGATCCCAAGTGGAATCCCTCTATGACAGAGGAGTACGATGCACAGATTATCAATAAGACATGGAGGCTGGTGCCTCGGCCTTTTGGTGCTAACGTAATTAACTCTTTATGGTTGTATAAGTTGAAGCATGATGCAGATGGAAACCCAACGAGGCACAAATCGAGGCTAGTCGCAAATGGTAAAAGACAAGAGGAGGGCATTGACTTTGATGAAACATTCAGTCCTGTGGTCAAGCCTGCAACAATACGAATGGTATTAAATCTTGCTCTAAATCGCGGTTGGGAGATGAAGCAATTAGATGTCAAGAATGCCTTCTTACATGGCTCAATCACAGAGGACATATATATGCATCAGCCACCAGGTTTTGTAGACAAGAAGCATCCTCACCATGTCTGCAAATTGGAGAAAGCTCTGTATGGCCTAAAACAAGCGCCACGGGCATGGAATGCGAGATTCAGCAGCTTCATGACCAAACTCGGCTTTGTCACCACCAAATCTGATGCTTCTCTGTTCGTCTACAAGCACAAAGGCGATCTTGCGTATCTCTTACTGTATGTAGATGATATAATATTGACTGGCTCGAGCTCCCTCTTGCTGCAGAATATCACGTCTAGACTGAAACAGGAGTTTCCGATGTCGGACATGGGACGTCTGTCTTATTTTTTGGGTATTAAGGTTGACTATAACAAAGCTGGAATCTTCCTGTCTCAGAAACATTATGCTTCGGAGATCATTGAAAGAGCGGAGATGTCACACTGCAAACCGATATCAACACCCGCTGACGTAAACTCCAAGCTTTCTGCTGACGTTGGCGACAAAGTCCCTGACCCGAAACAATACCGGAGCCTGGCGGGGGCATTGCAGTACCTCACCATAACACGACCAGACATAGCGTACGCTGTTCAACAGGTCTGTCTCTTCATGCATGACCCCAGAACTCCGCATCTCACGGCTCTCAAGCGCATCATTCGCTACATTCAAGGAACACAAGGTCACGGTCTCCAAATGTTTAAGTCCAAGGTTGACACTCTCATTGCATACTCAGACGCCGACTGGGCGGGTTGTCCAGACACACGACGCTCAACCTCCGGTTACTGTGTCTATCTAGGTGACAACCTCATCTCGTGGTCTTCAAAA
>NC_027755.1:21287632-21302695 GCF_000695525.1 Brassica oleracea var. oleracea
TCTGTAATTGATGTTAATAAACCAAGAGAGTTATTCAAACTAGTAGTCTGGTCCAAACCCAATATAAGGTAGATTGCCAAGCAAGGAGAGTAAGTAGTCTGGTCGCTTGTGGAGGAGGGAGAGATGACATCTGCAGAATGGTATGTGCCCACGATCGATGCGGTGCGATAGGGATCCTCGTGGCTGAGAGGCTCCATAACTGGAAACTGAAGTTGCAATCAAAGAAGAGATGGTCCCGAGATTCAGAGACGACGTTACGGAGGAGACAAGTTTGGTCAACTTGCAATCCCCATCTGATCAGTCTGTCGCGTGTAGGAAGTCGATCTTGTACCACAAGCCAGAATGGAGATTGTGTCTTGGTATACCTCTAGAAGTCCAGATTGGTCTATGCCATTGAACGTCCATTCGCTCTTCACAAAGGTATGTATAAAGCTTTCCCGTTTCAAACTTTGTTGATCTCTTTCCATCTAGCTCCCATTCATAGTAGTCCTCCTCAGTAGTTAACTGCACAATTGTTAGGTGACAGTGTAACTGAAGTTGGTTTTCTGACCTTGCAGGTGGTAATTGCCACAGCCCATTCCTAGACAGAGAAGAGACAGTTGCGTTGAGAGGGATACCCAAACGGTTTGTTGAGGCGGAGAGATAGTCATAGAGTCTGCCGAACGGAGTCCAGTTGTCAAACCAAAACCGCGCTGCATTTCCATTTTGAAGCCGAAGCTTGATCAAGGGAAAAATAGTGTCTCTCAGCTTTAGCAATTTGTTGGCGAGCCATGAGTATGATTGCTTTGGAGTTGTTGTCCAGTAGTTATGAATCGAGCCTTTGAGAATAACTTCCTTGAACCACTTTACCCACACTGAGTCCTCCCTGAAGAACAACATCCATACTAGTCGCAGACATCACGCTTTATTCCAGGTATAAAGATCCTTCACTCCTAGTCCACCCTGTCGTTTTGTAAGAACCACTGTTTCCCAAGAGACCCGAGCTGTGTGATGACCTTCTAAACTTCCTTTCCACAGGAACATACTGCATAGGGAATTTATTCTTGCGATACAGGCTTTGAGTAAAATGAAAGCTGAACACCAAAATGTTGTTATTCCAGCTATCACAGTCTTGATAAGGAGAAGCCGACCTGTAAACGATAGAGACTTGACAGACCAGGAGGAGAACCGGGCTTTAACCTGCTGGATTAGGGGCTCACAGTTGGTGAGGGAGAGCTTCCTCGAGTTGAGAGGAACACCTAGGTAGCGGACAGGAAGGGAACCTAGAGTCATACCCGTTGAGGCTTGAATTGTCTCCACTTCTGCAACTGATAGACCTGAGGTAAAGAAACTTGTTTTCTGCATACTAACAGCTAGACCAGATCTGAGCTCAAATTCTTTTAGGATTTGTAGGACTAGCTGGACAGATTCAATGTAGCCGTCAATGAATATGAGAAGATCATCCGCAAAGGAGAGGTGAGTCAGCTTTGTAGCCTTGCAGTTAGAATGATATTTGAGTCTATTTTGAGAGGCAACTTTGTTTAGCAGATGAGATAGAGAGTTCATAGCTATAACAAACAGATAAGGTGAAAGTGGATCACCTTGTCTGAGACCTCTCTTGCCTTTAAAGTAACCATTGACCGTACCATTATAGCCAATCATGAAGCTTGTTGTGCAGATACACGCTTTAATCCAGGAGATCAGCTGCTGGGGTAGTTGGAGTCCATGGAGGCAGGATTACAAAAATTCCCAAGAGAGGGTGTCAAAAGCTTTTGCAATATCCACTTTGATGGTAATTCTCTTAGCCCCATTGTTCTTGTGATAACCGTTGATTAACTCACTGGCAAGAATGGTGTTTTCCACTAGTAATCTGTCCTTCACAAAAGCTGTTTGACTTGGCAGAATCAGTTTAGGCAAGATAGGTTTCAGGCGCTTGACTAGCAATCTCGAGACCACCTTGTAGACAGTGTTTAGGCAGGAGATTGGTCTGAAGTCTGTTATCTTTACCGCTCCTGGAAATTTTGGTATTAGTGACAAAATAGTCGCATTTGCTGTTGCAAGTAGGAAGCCGGAGAAGAAAAACTGTCGGATAGAGATAATGACTTCAGCACCAATAGTGTCCCAAGAAGCTTTGAAGAAACCAGAGGTAAGACCATCAGGCCCAGGAGCCTTATTTGGGTTAAGCTTGAAGAACAGTGCCTTTATTTCGTCAGCTGTTGGGATTGAGATCATTGGCTGTCTATGTTCTTCGGGAAAGGTGAAAGCCATGAGATCCATAAACCAGTACGGGCCAGTGGAGATAAGTGGAGAGATAAGATGAAGTGGTCCCAGAACTGATTGAAAATGGTTAATGGCCAGTGCACTCATCTCCAGTGGGTCAGTGACGGAGGTACCTGACTGAGACAAGAAGGCTCGGATGCAGTTATAGCTCGCTCTAACTTGACAGATCCTGTGGAAAAAGGTTGTGTTTAAGTCCCCCTCTTTAAGCCAATTTATTCTTGATTTTTGTAAGAAATACGACTCTTCAATCTCTCTCAAAAACATCCATTTCTGGTGTAGATCACGCTCGGCCTGGAATGTCAAAGGAGAAGGATTTTGGAGAGCTTGTACCTGCGCACACTGAAGCAAACGGTTAGCATCACTCACTCTCTCTTGAATTTGTGAAAAATTCTCTCTGTTTAGTTGTCTTAGATCTTGTTTTATCAGTTTCAATTTCCAACACAGCTGAGTAAGGGTTTGGCATGCAGAACCGGCTTGGAACCACACATCGTTAATTAGCTGAGCAAACTTTGGGTGTTTTGTCAGGTAGTTTTGGAATTAATTCCAAAGGCTGAGTTCCAGCTTTTGGTAGGGAGAAAGCTAAGTCTAGGATACAAGGAGCATGGTCAGAGATGAGGGGAGGGAGGAAGGAGGCTAGGGCATTAGGAAAAGTTGCGACAGTATAGGGGTTGACAAGGATCGAGTTTCTTTGAGATAGGATTTGAGGGTTGGCTATTTGTCCAGGTGTGAGCAGGACCTATGAAGCGCAAATCAAAGACTCCAAGTTGGAGTAGACAGTCTTGGAGCTGATACATGAGGCTGTCTGGAGTATTAAGGTGGCCATTTGAGTGTTCAGAAGGCCAGAGAATCTGATTGAAGTCACCACCCAAAACCCAGCAGCAGTTTTCTAAATCAAGGTAGGACTGGAGTTGTATGAGCTCTGCCCAGAGGTCAACTCGATCAGCACTTAGAT
Organism: Brassica oleracea var. oleracea; assembly: GCF_000695525.1. Classification (NCBI taxonomy): domain Eukaryota; kingdom Viridiplantae; phylum Streptophyta; class Magnoliopsida; order Brassicales; family Brassicaceae; genus Brassica; species Brassica oleracea. Next base: position 21,290,844 of record NC_027755.1, read on the forward strand.
TTGAGGCGTATATGGCAGAGTAGATGATGGGCGCTTGGTTTGGGAAAACAATCTTGCAAGTGATGCATTGGTTAGATTGAGCAAGGATTTGGACCTTTAGGGAGTCTCTCCAAATTAAAAGGATTCGGCCATCAGGATCAGAGGTGTGATTGGAAGTGAAGCACCATCCTGGGCAAAGGCTAGATAAGATAGGGTTTAGAGAAGGTTTTTTAACATGTGATTCAAGAATAGCACCAAAAAGGGGTCTATAAATATTAAGCCAAGAAATAAAAGGTCCGTGTTTAGCCGGTTCATTAAGTCCCCAGACATTCCAAAAAAAGAGTTTTACACTCATTAAGAAATGTTGATTTGCTCTCCCGAAAGAATAGGAGAGACTGGAAAAACATAAGAAGAAGTTGTAGTAGGATCAGGGGCAGAGGGGAGAGGAGGAGGAAGAGTAAGGGAAAGGGTCTGGTTGAAGGGTCGGGGGTTTAAGACATCAAGCGAGGGGGAGTTCGTGAAGGGAAACAAAGGGTTTTGAGAGGTTTTTGAAGGGGTTTTAAATTGGTGAAAAGGTGTAGGCTGGGAAGTTAAAGGCGGGGACAGGGTGGGTGAGGAGCGAGATCGTTTTAAGGAGGGTCTAAGGGGAGGATCAGGAAATAAGAAAGGGTTGGATGAGGGTGGGAGAGAAAGAAGTTGGGAACCAGCAATACGACCACTGGACATCACTATCTGAGGGGCCCCTTCGTTAGAGGCCAGAGAAGCAAAGTTGTTGATCAGATTAATATTAGGAGACTCTGATCCCATTGGTACTGGATTTGAGCAGCAGCCTTTGAAGGTAGCTGATATTTTCTTACATAGGTACCTTGTTTGGGTTTAGCTACACTCTGGTACTTCTTGTTATGCTTGACAGGTTCAGGGTTTTTCTTTCCCTGGTCAGCAGTGGAGTCCTCAGCTGGAGGGGTATAGAGAAGGCAATTCCGCACAATATGACCAAGTTCATGGCAGTGAGAGCATGTGGGTGGAACCCAAGGATAATGGACAGAGACTTCAACCACCTCTCCACTTTGGCGTTCAAATTCAACAACAGAGGGTAGTGGTTTAGTTAGGTCGACCTCAACCTTCACATGAGCCAGAGTTAAGCTTACAAGGTTCAAGGTAAAATCGTCTGTCTCTTTGGGGTCTCCAACTAGTCCAGCAACTAAGCTAAGACCCTCTTTGTAGCGCAGGTCTAGCGGTACACCCGTGAGGGAGCCCAGATCTTGATTGCTTTCAAGGGTGGAGTATTCTTTGAGTGGACAGAGGACCAAAGAGCAGTGTGGAACATGGAGTCTCCTACATACCATATGTTCTTCTCCAAGATCTTCTGTCTAAGGTAATCACTCTGTATACATACTAGAACCGTTCTGTTGACAGGATTGTTGTGAATTTCCAAACGTTTCCCTTTTCCCCATAGGTGGTTGAAAATGCTCTGTGTCTGGCTAAAGGGCGGAGCTTTACCATTAAAGTAGCAGATGATGAAGTCCTTATGGATATCAACACCTTTTTGGAAAATTGAATCTGGAATAAGCACCCTTGGTCTGCCTGAGGGGGCTATGGTAACAGGGGCTAGTCTCTGAAGAGATTTGTCCTCAGAGAGGCGAAGTCTTTCGACTAGAGTTTGACGCACTGGTTGGGAAGAGGGTTTGGGAAGGGGAGCAGAGGAAGTGGCTAAAGGCGGAGGAGATGAAGAGACATGTTCATTAGGGTTGAGCTCAGAGGTAGTTGATGTCAAAGGGGAAGTTAGGTGAGAAGATGCCTTGTTTGTGAAAATGGGGGAGTTTTTTGGTGGGATAGTTTTTAGGGTTTCAGAAATGTTAGGTTCAGATCGAGAGTGTGGAACAGTTACTTTCTCAGATCCAGGAATTGGACCAGTTTGGTTTTCCAGCCCCTCTTTTGGTATGGAGGAGATTGTACCAAATTGAGGGAGAGCTGAGTTCAGAGAATCAACCGGTGCCATAGTGGCATCAATAGTAGAGAGAGCGTACTTAGATCCCTTATGTATTGTAGAAGGACCAGTGGAAATTGGAGCAGAAGGTGGAGAGGATAGTGGTGGAAAGTGTTGGGGAGAGAGGGATGACGAGCTGTCTGGAGGATCAGGTGGGATTGGCGGGGGGAGGAGAGGTTCGCCAGCAGCAAACGACGGTGGTTTCAGGCCGGTTAAGCGGCCAGGGACCTGCCAAGGGTTTTGCATTGGGAGCTGTGTCAGGGAGAAACTGACTTTTTACTTCTTCCTTTTGTTTCTTTTGATGCACCTTATTTTTTCTTATGTAACTGATTATGTACATGAAACATAACATATAAATGGTACTTATCTCACTAAGAAGAACTATGGTAGGAGATGAGACTGCGGAAGAACTACGGTCGGAGATCTGACATCAAAGTATTGGAAACGCTTTTGTTTCTCATCAAGTTAGGACTTCCATGCAAATTTGAACTTTTACGAGCAACATGTATAAACCTAAGATGTTCAGAATTTTGCTCATGGAACATGGCATCAATATTAGACATAAAAATAGTTCCAAATCCAATATAATATAACCAATCAAATAAACAATTATAAATTAATGCTTCCATGTGTAATATTCATTATAGAGCATAAGCATGTGAGTTAATATACTACATGACCATCCAAATCATGCAAACAAAATTCAGTAAATATAACTAATGCAAACAAACCCAACAAACAGTTCTTTATTACTTTCTAGTTAGTCGTTCACAATTTTATCAAATCAGAATTATTTTTCCGTATTCAAAACTAAATAAACCAACACAAATATATTGGATATATTCTATTATATTATACAGTAAACTTTGACTAGGCTTTTAACTAAACAAAGCCTACATTATACCTCCGATGTACTAAATTAATTCAAACCAATAATTATTTTTAATCTATCCAAATTAAACAATTATGCAGAACCAAACAACCAAACCCCTTTTTTTCGTTGAACCATTTAAAACCACAAAACTATAATCGATAAACATCTGAACAAATCGAATAAAATAAATCCGTGACCACAAATATCTCTCGCTAAAAATAAAATAAAAGCATAAGAGAACAAAAATATTAATTGCGAGTACTTATCTTAATTGTCAAAGAATATTGAAGATATCCGAGATGTTTATTTCATCGGGAAATATATTGGAGGTTGAAGGTACGTCACTGGGCCACGGAGACAACGTCGGGATTAATTATTACTTAGTAACGATTAAAACAATTGCAAAACAATCAACCAAACCAAATCTGTAAGCACAAAGATCTCTGTAGTTAAGCATCTGAGATATTCGATGATTATAAGTTAATCAATACTATTAGGAAAGAATCTTAAAAAATCTACCTATAAAAGTTGTTTGGACCTTTTCATTTATCTCATTATTTTTTGGTCTTACCTTAAATTTAGACTAACAATATATTACCATATATTTTTCTAACAATAATTTATTAAATTCTTTTATTTATTCAAATCTCATAAATCCTAATCACTACTATTACTATATTTACCATTTTGATTTTGAATCGTAAAAGCATTGAAACTAATGTTTTATATTATCACTTTTATCATATAATATATGATTTAAAGCAAGAGAAGTTACACGACATATATGTGTACATTCTAACTTTTTTTTTCTTTGATAATAAAATAATCATATCATATATAAACTTTTCCACTAAAATTTCATATCATATACTAAACTTTGAACCGTCTATGGTTTGATATATATTTTCATATTTAAAAATAAGTTTTCTGAATATTCATGTTACCTTCACAAAAATGTAGAAATTCATTGGTTCTGTTAAAGTTAACCCGACTTCACGATATCAGTATTGATTATTCACGATTTTGAAAATTATTGGTTTAGATATTATACTTTTATATACTTTTCACTTAAAAACGAATCAATACTATTAAAAGAGAAATAATCTTAAAAAAATCTAATATAAAAAAGTTGTTGAAGTCATGTATAACTATTTTTTTTGGTATAATATTTTAAATATTTTTAACGGATCCTAATATTATTCCTTATGATACCTTTACTCAGAAAAATATTTCATCAACCATGTTTTTGAACAATAACGTTAAAAATGTATATCAAAAGGTTGTTGGATCTGATATGGACATAATGGGTCCACATATGTTCGGGTATTTAAGATCCTAAAAAAAATCGAAATATCTAAAAAACCTAAAAAATATTCAAAACTCCAAAGAAACACCTAAAAAATTCAAATACCTAAAAATTCAAAATCTTATTCAAAATCTGATACGATTAACTGAAAAATACCCAATTTTTTTTTAATTTGAAAATTTACCTGAAATAAAAAACTATAGTCGTAAACCAAAAACTTAAAAAAAACTATCCATATTACCGGAAACATATTTGAAATATCCAAATATACCTAATAAACACAACATATTTATGATCGGGTCTAAGGTAGAATCCGGACTCAAACAAAGACCTGCGGGTCCAAAAAAAACGCAATAGGTTATCTTCTCTGGACCTGAACTAAACCTATATTTTTGGATCGGTTCGGTTTATTTTTTTGATCCGGATATAATTCTCATGCCTAAAATAAACTTACGTAAAAGTGTACATATAAAATCTCAAATAAGCTAATTCGTAGATTATATAACTGTTAAAAATTATATTTTTCGATATAATAAGACTTTGTATTATAGTATAATCCAAAAAATCCGCGCTTTCCAAGCGCGGATCAAAATCTCGTAAAATAACTATAACTAAACCATACTACAATAAATGATCCAAATCATGGTGGGAAGATACTAGTGGCTTAGTAACATTATTTAATCAATGCGATGAAATCACAGTTATGTGTTAAATAGAATTTATAATATCATATTTAATGGAATCTACGGTTTAGGGCATCTCCAACCCTACTCCAAAACTCATTCCAAACTCTATTTTGCAGTAAAATCATCTCCAACTCCACTCCAAATCTCACTCCAAAATGGAGTTGAAATTTTTTATTAATAAAATGGTCTTCCATATTTAAATATTTTCGTTTTTAATAAAATATTATTATAAATAAATATATAAATATTATTTTGATATATATATTATAAAAATTACTGTTAATATTTCTTAATTATATAAATATCCATCTAATGAACTATTTTATGCAACAAAATATATATAATATAAAACATAAAAGATCATACATATAAAAATAAAAAATAAAAGATAAGCACCATACAAAAGATATATGATATAAAACATAAAAGATCATACATATGAAAATTGACTATTTTGCAAATAGTATAAATGAAAGATGATATTACTAATTTTTTATTAACATAAAACATAATATATTAAAAATATTATATTTTGGAGTAGGAAATGGAGTAATACATTGGAGCAAAATTCAATTCCATTTTGGAGTTATTCTATTTTAGAGTAGAAAATAGAGTATTACATTGGAGATGCTATTGTAACGAGCATGATAAGCAGTAAGATTGATATCAAACAGACATGCATAAATCAAATATATTCTGCTCTTATACGCTTATGTGATAAAGCAATAAAAAAACACTTATCGCAATTAATAATGAGGCTGAGGAGATCGGAGCTACGTCTACGGATATCACATCTCGGTTATAATAAAGATGAGGAGATCGGAGGTACGAGGAGATTGGAAATAAGTTTTTTTTTTTTTTTTAATAAGTTTTGCTCACAGCTAGGGTTTCGTGATGATAACGTATTGTAAATCAAGAGAAAATGAAGAACGGTTGTTCTTATTATTATTCCATATACCACAATACATATATATATAGGAATACAAGACTAGGGTTTAGAACATCTAGAAGATGGGCTTATGGGCCTATATGGACATTCACATAATAATTCATAACAATTTTATATATTAAAATAGAAGTCATGACTTCTTTCGTGTATGATTTTTTTAAATTTGGATCATCACTTAGAAATTTTATTAAATGTATTTTATTAAGACTAGTAATACATAGAATCTTTAAAATACTTTAATCATAATATCTTTTGATATCTTTTCATTTTAAATATAAATATATTTATTTTAAAATTCTAACAAATCTGTTTTAAAAGATTTTTACAAGATCTTCATTTTCGAAATTATATTTAAATATTTTCACTAATTTTGAAATTCGTTTGAAATATTATTATACATTAATGGATTCACTAATCGTTTATAAAATGAAAATAAAAAATTCTGTAATATTTTATATATTATATAATCATAATCAATCATATTAAAAGAAAATTATTATATTGAGGTAGATATAATAAAATTGTATTAAATTTATAATTTTATATATTTTATTTTCGTAAGTATAAAATATTTATGTTCAAAAATAAAATCTAATACGTTGGTAAGATGTGTTAACATTAGCAAACTATATAATACATGTATAAAAATTAACATGTATTTCTTTAAAGCTTATAATATAAAATCTTTGTAACTACTTTAATCATAATATATTTTCATTTTAAATATAATATATATTTATATATTATATTTCAAAAATTCTAATAAATCTGTGTAAAAATATTTTAACAATAATTTAATGTATTTTAATTTATTGTTTATAAAATTAAAAATAAATAAATTATATCCTATTTTATCTACTTTATAGTCATGATCATGTTAAAATACAATTATTTACTTAAATAAATATGATAAAATGATATTCAATTGATAAATTTATAAATTTATTTTCATAAATATTAACTATTTATTTTAAAAATATAATATGATGATAGAACGGGTTAAAATTAACAAACTATAAAATACATGTCTAAAAATTAATATATTATCTAAAATGAAGACAATAATATATTATCTAAAATGAATAAGCATAAAAAATATTAGTAAAAAGAAATACAACTTTGAAACACGGGTTATAATTTAGCATAAGTTAAATACAAAATAATTTTCAAATATGTATTCTCATGAATATATTAATTTGCTTAATAACTAAATGCAAATACAATAAGATAAATATAACATTATTGTATTTTAAATAGTTATATAAGCATTTAATAATATGATTAACGTTAAAAATATATACCACTAATGTTTAAAAACAATAATTTATGTATAGAAAAGTGAAAACAAACATCCGCGCATCTAGTAATTATTTAAAACATCTGCTCAAAAACAAAAAGCTAATAAGTTATTTAGACGACCAAAAAATCAACATCTTATTATTATTTCAAATTACCTTTAAGACATTTTAAACAAACATTTTGACACACCCCAAAATATCGCAAACAAAATCGTTTGCTAATTGGGACAGCCTAAAATGAGCTGGATACGGCGACAGAAGACCAAAATCTAAGTTATCAAAAAAAAAAAACAAAATCTTTTATACACAAGATAAGACAACAAAAGACTTAAACCATCTCCAATGGGTATCTAGGAAGGTTCTATCTCATGGTTCTATCTAATTGTATGCTCAAAATTAAATTAAAAAAAGAAAAAAATAAATAGATATGGTTCTAAAAATAGAATTTTTGGAATCAACTCTAAGTTAATACATGTCACTTTCTGATTGGTTAGTATTTTTAAGAAGAAAAAAAAATTACACTCAATTTTTTTCCTTCTCTCTCATTTCTGATTAGTTAGTATTTTGAAACTTAAAACCTTTAATTGATTCTATCGTTGGAGGGGTTAACACAAAACAAATATCTAAAACTTTTAATTTGATTATTTTCAATTAAAAATTTGATTTAGAACTCTAAGACCGTATCTATTGTTGGAATCATCTCTATTGTATGCTTTTTTTTTACGTGTCGAACTCATCCTGGCAGCTTCAAGATCACAACATCTTCCGAATGATGTTGCCCAATTTCATAGATTTTCACCAATTACTTATTATATATGTCGTAGTTGTTATTGTGTATAGTAGCAGCTAGCTAGTTGTTTGTTCATCACATTATTAATTAATTTTTTTTTTTTTGGTAAAACATTATTAATTAATTTTACGTATATCATCGTCATTTCGATCACGGGTTGCATTGATTTGACTGCATATATATTTCCTTTTCAACAGCTAGCACACATTATTATTAATTTATTCTACGTACTATTGTTAATCATGTTGATTAGTTTCTAATATCCAAATCCTATAATGGCTAAACCAATTAAATGAGTTATGTAGTTATAGGCCTAATTTGTTACGTTATGAAGATTATATTTCATAAAAATACATAATACCATTTGCTTATATACACCAGCATGGTCAAGTCGTTGATTACCAGATAAGTTTCGTAGTTATCCATTTTAACTTCCTTCTACACGACTATATATAAATATACACGTACAAGTACATATATCTATATCAATCTGCATCACCGTCGACGCCGTTGTATTTGGGTTGTTTTCTTGTTGATCGGAGGCATCGTTGCTTTTTGTTTCTTAGAAGTTATCTCGGGATCAGATGAAGGAAAACGCAGGAACCCTCTCCATCTCACGTCACTGAACCATGTGTCTCTCTTGTGCCGATCCATTGGAGAATCTATGAACTTTTACCAAAATGTGTTAGGGTTCTTTCCTATTCGAAGACCTGAATCTTTAAATTTTGAAGGCGCTTGGTACCCTCTCTTAGTTATATCTGAATTTTGGAAGAGTTTACAGAAATTATAAATGAGTTTTAAAAATGTTTTTTTTTGGGTCTAGGTTATTTGGACATGGAATTGGAATACACCTCTTGCGTGCCCTAGAACGTGAGAAACTTCCAAAGAAAAATGAAATTAACCCCAAAGATAATCATATCTCTTTCCAGGTTATTTTTTTACCATTTTTGTTTTTGTTTTTACTTTTGCATTTTAAACCCTAAAACATAATTTGGGTGCATACAAGCTCTGACTATAGATGTTCCCTTAAGATCAGTAAAAAGAAAAGTGGGTCCTTATAATTGTGTAATAGAACTCTTACCGAGGATTAGAGAACAAACCATTTGGTTTTGAGAATTGAAACATATATTGTGTGTTGAGAGAGAATGAGAAAACAAGCATATATATATTGATCCAGTATATATAGTTGTTACTCTGTTTTGTGCATATATGTGGCGATTTTTGCATATTTTAGTGTAAAGAAGAGACTTGTTAATTGTGAAAATGCAGTGCGAAAGTATGGGAGCAGTGGAGAAGAAGCTTGAGGAAATGGAGATAGACTATGTGAGGTCTAAAGTGGAAGAAGGAGAGATCCAAGTGGACCAGCTCTTCTTCCACGACCCTGATGGTTTCATGATCGAGATCTGCAACTGTGACAGCCTCCCCATTGTCCCCCTCGTAGGAGGCATGGTTCGTTCTTGCTCAAGAGTCAAACTCCATCAGCTGGTGCAGCCACAGCCCCAAACTCAGATCAACCAAGTGGTCCACCCGTAACGATCTCTGTCTTTGTTGTCATCCTGTGTGTATGTATTGTCTACTTGATATTGAATGTAATGAATAAGAGACCGACGTGAATCAGTGGAATGTGAAAAGAGCATATATTAAAGAAAATATCATTTTCTCTTTATTTTTTTATCATGTTTTGTTTATGTTTACCGTCCAGGGTTCTATTATTCAAGTGTTTAAAATAAAATAAGGTTTTTATAGGATGTTAGTTATCATGAATTTTAGGGTTTATGAATCATTCGCAAACTAACTAAAAACCATATAAAATGTTTTGCTTAATTTTAATGCTCTTTTATTTTTGCGTCAGATCCATCGAGTTATATTCCTGAATTCACAACAGACTACTAAAAAATTGACATAGATGAATTTATTCATTACCAACTAATTTGAAGCCAAAACCATATAAACCTATTACATCTTACATTGAACAGATTAATTATATAAATGAAATAGTAAATACAAAATAAAATGGATATTATTTTATTAGTAAATAATACCTAGGTTGCATGGAAACGGATACGCGGAAACGAACCGTTTCGAAACGTGGAAACGTGATTTTCGATTTTTTTTTGCTTTGGAAACGTTTTAGAAACGTCTTTAAATAAATATATATATACACACACACACACACATATATATATATATATAAATATGTAACTGATTAATATTTGCATTTATTTTTATATGTTTAATATATCTTAGAATACAAATAAACAAATATCCATTCTATTTAACCATACGGAAATAAAATAAGTCATCATTAAACATTAAAATCATATAAAAATTTCAAAATAACAAAAATTCAGTACTTAAATATTAAATATAACTAAAATAAAAATCATAACAACAAGTCATAACCTATTGAAAATTTCTAGCGTTTTCAAAATAGAAACACGAGTTTCCAAAACATAAACGCAGGTTTTCACTAAGTTTCCAAACCGAGACTTTTAAGTAACAAATTTCAAATGCATTTTCGAGAGATTCCGAAACATGAAACGGACCTTCAACCGAGTTTCCATGCAACATAGAATTATACATACATTGGCATGCATTAATCATGTTTTTATTTATTATTGAAAACAGCATGGAATCTAAATATTCTGCTTGGACGGAGTGTAATAGATGTTGCCTAACAATTGAATCTGACTGTTAATTTGGAGAAACAAGGAAGCAAGATTCCAAAAAGCTAAATAAAATTGACTGTTGTAAATAAAAGGCGAGGGTTATAGTTTTATTATAGTATTGTTATTGTCTTATGTATATATGTGAAAAGTGGAGAAGACAACGAGTGATAAAGAGGATAGATATATATTTAGTGTGGGTGTGTGAAATGAACGTAGAAAGAGAGGAGTAAATGAAACTATAATTCTTGATTGATCATCTTTTCTATAACACAAGACCACTATTTATACAGAAAATGAGTCGGTCAAACTCAGATATTTCTGAGAAGAAATACATATAATAATATGTCAAGTCGGTCAACTTTACCGAGAGGATAATCATCCCATTTGATATTATTTTTTAACACTCTCCCTCGATTATCCAACTTGTATTACGTAGTACCTCGTTAAAAACTTGATCATAGAAAAATCTATTGGAACAAAAACTTTGACAAGAAAAAAAATACACTGCTATTATCTCCTCATGAAAATAGTAGACATAGTTTTCTCATCATAGGTCACGCAAATGCTGCATTCTGATACCATAGACGTATTTTCGGAATGTTGTAGACGGAAAAACTTTTGTGAACAAGTCAGCCGGATTGTCGCATGACCGTACACATTCAATGTCCACTTCTTGGTTATGTGCTTTGTTCAGTCGCTCTTGATATAGTCTTCTTTGAGTTGAGCAACACAAACCAAATTATCTTCAAATATTTTCGTCTGTTTTTTCTCGTTGACTATTATGTTTGATTATTGTATGTGGTGACTCATTAACCGAAGCCACATACATTCTCGACATGCTTCGTGAAGCGCAATAGTTTCTGCATGATTCGAAGATGTCGCAACCAGAGTTTGTTTCTGGGACCGCCAAGAGATCGCGGTTCCACCAATTGTAAAACCATACCGGTTTACGTCCGACTTTATAAATAGCATGTATCTGCAAAACCATACCAAACTCGGAGTTTCTAGGATAAACCAATTCTGAATCAATACGTACCTTGGAGAGAACTGACATGTTCTCGACGCCATTCTAATTTCCATAAATAGGAAATGAGATGTATCTTGCAAAGACATTAGTGTCAAAAAGTATATTTAATCAAATACAACTCGCAAGATATATAAGCTCACATATGCTTCATTACCATTAACATCTCCAAAGTACTTATTTATGTAAGATCTTACCAGGATCTTTTAAACATCTCTTTCAACATCGAGAGATCTATTTACCATTTGAGTACTCAAAGGAGTTGCTTTATTCATACAAAAGCGTTTCAA
>NC_027755.1:21303729-21316829 GCF_000695525.1 Brassica oleracea var. oleracea
GTTTGCCAAATTATGCAAATGCACAATTTCCTGAATTTCCTGTTCTCTTTAATTCATAGGGGGGTCAAGGTGTAACAACGATTGTGTACACCATGTAATATCTTTAGGAATTTCTCTAATTGCTCTCTCTAACACTGGAAATTCATTCTCATTAAAATGACAATCGGCGAACCGTGCCATAAACATATCACCAGTTATTGGTTCAAGATACCTTATATACGACTTGTTCTAACTTTTCCAGAGTTTTATACATTCCCGAGAGCATCTTTAACTCTCCAGGGATTACTAAAATATCAAGATACAACTCAAGTCGTTTTTGTGTCCTGCCAGACATATCAATATACTGCATCTATTTTAAATTTTCACCAATGACCTCGGAACAAGCCGTTTTTCTTAACTCAAGGTCATCTTTCATTTCCATTTCATTCTCTGGAGATATATATACCTTGGACTTTTGGTCCAAAAATCTCTCGTTTTTCTAACGAGCTTTATACCGAATTGATGGCCAATCAATTCACTCTACCCTCATACATAGAGGTAGATTCATAATCCTTATTTATATAGCGATTTTTTTCGTTTTCTTGTCGACAATCTATTTTCTCTTTGGTTCCATCTTTTTATCCGTACTGATATGGTTAATCGATATCTCTTTATCATCATCAATGATTTACCCAGGTACCTGACTATTATATTAACCATATCAACGGCCTCATCATGAGATTCATCCTCTATTCATATATTTGCTCCTTTTCGAGGATTCTTTGGAACCAAAGTGGTCTATCACGTCTCTAGTGTGATATAGACTCATATATCATCCGCTTAGGACACATTTTATTATTGGAGCCTTTTCAGCTGGAATATGAGATTTCATTATTTCATCAAAATGTTTGGCAAACATTTTGTAAATGGATTTACATATCTCATTCCATCAGCTTATCATATGCTTCTAACAAACTTGCGAGCATATTTTTAATTATCCATATACTTTATCCTTTTGGATTGTATATGTCTTTATTGCATGCACAACTGCATTTTTACACCCGATCATGGGGATCATCTTACTTGTATTTACTTTATCAAGTTCTTTTTCGAGTGCGAACATTATTTTTTCAATGTTCCACTTACTACGATTCTTTAATTCTCCCCCTCGAGATGATGACACTCCATGTCTAAAATCTCGTACTGAATCTCACTCTAGAACCAATAACATATTCACTTTTCCCATTTGGGATGAATTATGTTTCAAATCCTTTAGATTGAGATCTTAATTTGGGGTCTGCTTAAAAAAATCACATATAGTGAACTTGTTTGATGATTCATCACCCATGATGGTTTACCACTTATTTATGATTTTGCCATCTTCTTCTTATGCATGTCTTTTCATCGTAAGCTCTTCTAGAGCCAATAATATGTTTATATTACTAGATACTAGACTTATTTATTTTGAGAAAAAATAGATATTTGTTACCATGTACGATGACCAAATATCTGCCAAGTATGTCTATCTCCATCCGGAATCTCAAAATTTTCTTCAGAAAAATAATTTTCATATCGCATCGATATTTTATTTTTATTTTCTGGACCAACCAGAAAATCTGAATCATCAAGATGAGTATTCAAGCCATGAAAAAATGGTTCGGGCTCATAAGAGATGAGTGTATGATAACTACGTACCCAATTTTCTTTCTGGCCGTATCTATAACAAACATTTTCTGTTTGACTTTTATTACCCGACCACTTTCATTTTTCGTGGAAGTTCTAATTATTTCACATGGACGGAATCTTCTTCATCGTCCTCTTCCATGACCACGATAGCGGTTTCTACCGCATCCATACCTTCGTCATTTTCTAGTAGGACGTACATGATGGTTTAGTATCATGAGTTTCTTTTCTTTTAAAATTTTACGGAGGATTTACATCAACTCCAACAAATTGGTGAATCTTTTCTTTGAAAGATTTAATTACTCAAAGATCTTCTAGATCTTTTCTCATGATACTCATGATACACCTCATCTTATAAACCATCATTGAAGTAGTGTAAATTATCATGGTTTTACCTTTTTCTCATCAGATATAGTTTATATATCGATGATTTCTAAAAGCTCATTTTCTTTCAGATGCATCTCTGCACCCACTGCCCAGATCTTATATTTCTCGTAATATTCTCCGATTAACTTAATACCTAAGAACTTACTAAAATTTTTACCTTTTTTCTCCTATAGGTATACGTATACAAAAATATGTCGAATCTTTTCAAAAGCATGACCTAAAATTAAAAAAAATCTTTAGTATCTAAACAAAATCGAACCATACCGTTCAGAAGTGATTCATAAAGAAAACTTTCATTAATTCATTTTTTGTCTTTAATTTTATTCGGGGTAAAAAATTGGACATTTATTTTAAGCTCTTTCAAATTCGATATGATATTCATAGAATAATAATATATATAAACGGGAATTTAAATGCATAATCTAAATTCAGAAATTAAAGGCTTAAAATGAAGACAAAAATTAAATTACATAAATAAAATCGGGAAGCTTAGCCTACCACATGATCCGAGGAATCATAGACTACCATATTAATCATTATTTTTCAAAGTCCGAGGAGACATGGTCTACCATTTTGACTTTTACTTATTTCAATGTCCGAAGAGACTTAATCTACCATTTTTGACCTTTTCTTTTTATTCACGGAGGCAAAGCCTACCACGTGTTTCTCTGATCGTGAAGGCATATGCTACCATAACGATCAGTCGGGAAAGGCAGCGCCTATCATCCCGAAAAATAAACAGAGAAGGTCTAGCCTCTTACTCCGGAATAATAATAAAATTTAAATAAATTAAGTATATTGAAACACATAAATTTAAACATTATGTCGACTGGTTTAAAAGCTTTCGGATTAATAAACTTCACCGGTATATAAGAGCTTGTGCTGATAACGTGTTGTGAATTAAGAAACATAAGAGATGAGGCTAAGCTTATATTGCTTATGTGAGAGTGAAGAGTCAACGAGAGAGATATATAATTAATTGAGAGTGTTGTGTTTATTATATATGTTGGTATGTATCGAACAAAAGAGAGAGATATGAGACAACGAGGAAGAGGAAGAGAAATGTTAAAAGTGATTCACTTTTTATTAATTAAAACATGAAAGTAACATCTCTTTATATAGGAAGAGAAAGTCGGTTACTTTCAACAAAAAGACAAAATTTTATAATATATATTAATCTGGGAGAAGACATGTGTGTAAGTGATGAGGATGGTCACTGTTGTGACATGTGTCCCATATGATGAATAATCGTCATCTCTATAAATATAAATAAGTTCGCTATTTACTAAAAATAAAATAAAATGATATTCACATGCACGTGTATATATATATATATATATATATTTTTAATTTTTATGGTTGAATAACATGCACGTGCACGTATATATGTGATAACATATGTGATAGGCTAATTTGACTGCGAATCATTTTTGTTTTTAATCAGATATTATCAGCGTTACTGCATTTTCCGTATCAACTATCAACTGAATTTGATGAAAGAAAAAAATGTGGAAAAAAAAAATAATAATGGAGGAGATGAAACTTGGTTAACAAAAAAAAATGGTTGTCCAGCTGGGTACGAACCAGCAGGCCATGGTGAACCCGAGTGACATTGAGCCGTAATCCGTCCACTGCCGAAAGAGGGAGGTGATCGCTGCTCTGTGAAACCAGCCTAGCGCATTGCCCTCCACTTTAGGAACCGCCTGAGCCAAGCCTTCGCTCAACACACACGGTTCACTCTCGGCTTGGACTGGGCAGCCCAGAACAGTGCCACAACAGATCCGACCTGTGGACCGAGCCAGTGTTCAGCCAACTTGTTGTCCCCACATGGGTCACAAGCCCTTGTTACTGAGCTCGACGTACAGTAACTGTTTGAAGGACTTATATAAACAACACAATTCTGAGTCAAGAAACCGATGTGGGACGAAATAGAAGTTTAGAAATGTTCCATACTAAATCTATTCTTACTTCTCTCTACATGTTTCTCCATTCTTACTTCTCTGCATGTTTCTCCACCAAAACAACTCTTTTTTTCTTTTTGTTTGGTTTTTGATGGTACTTGCTTATGTGTTAGTGGGAGCTTTTCTCAGCTTTCATGTCTACCATCCCCTGTTGCAGATCTCTGTTAAACAAACTGAAACGTCTCTGAAAATTCCATTGATTGAGGGAATCCTTCCACTGATGATACGGTGATTCCAGCCATATAAGCGATAAAGAGAGAGATGACATGAAAGGAGCACGGAATCTTGTGAGGAAAGCATTGTAGGTACTGTTGATGCAGGCGGTGAATGTGGTGGTGCTCGTGTCAGATGAGATGCGGCAATAATGATGATCCTCTGCTAAAGAAGTTTGTTGATCCAATGAATGCACTTGCAATGTCTACCATCAAAACATGTGAAAAGAACAGTAGCTGGACTGGGTGGAACTACCTAAGTGTAAACCGGTTTTTGAGATAGAAAGATCATTCCGAAGACTATAACCAAAGTCTCAACATGTCTTCTTTTTTATTTTGAATTCCAAAGACTGAAGCCAGGTTTGAACATGTGTTGGGTTGAATGTATTGTGTGGATCCCTTTTATTGTTATTACAGAGAGTCTAGTGGAATTCGAAAAGATGCGTTTTGTGACGAAAACAAAGTTAAATATCGGAAGGAGGATGACCAGGCATGCTTGGACAGGTTGTGTTGTTAGGATTATTCCTGTCCAAAGAGTTCTTGTTCTTATAATCATTGTCGTTGTCACTGTTCATCCCCAGTTTGTTCTTCACTGCCTCTGATGCTCCTTGAGCCATGCTCTTCACCTTCTCCCCTTTCTGATAAATCACCACCATTCTTACTTCACTTAGAGTACATAGAAAACCAAAGAATCTAAAACAACATGTAGGGTTTATGTGTTAGTTAACCTGCTGGAGAAAGCCAGAAGTTTGAGAAGAGTTGGTGTTGTTGTCCACGTTCCAATCATCCCTCTTCACCTGATATCAAACATAAGAATTTTCATTTTTTCACTTCTATTAATTAAAAAATGACAAGTAATGGGGAAACTGAACTATAGACCACTGACTTGTGCTTGGCCCACGTTTTGGCCGGCCTTCACACTGAACTCCTCCTCATTCTGTCCGCTCGCCATATAGACAAATTGTTCTTCAGTTGTGCTCTATTTTTCAAGGCTTCTCGCATTTATGATCCATCGTTTTCTATACCATGCACAAATCATGGATGGGCTGGCAGCATTCCCTATCTCACAAAGCTACATCTGGCTACGCGTGTCATTCTGGAGTGAAGTGGTGGGACATGTGGCATGCATATATAAATCGCCAGCCATCTAGGAGCACCTTGCACCACATAAGATTGTGTCAAACTGATAGGTACCATACGGCTTACGTGAGGAAGAAGAATAACAGAATTGAAAAACAGAGCAAAGATGACGTGGCAAGAGACGTTGGATCGCAAGTTAAATGAAAAAGAAAACCTACGGATGGAAAAAGGGTCTTTGCCGATACGAATCATTGGTTTTTTAATAATAGAATTGTTGTTCATTCTGTTTTTTTATGCTTTGATGTTGATTGTTTAGACGCTATGAGTCTATCTCTCTCGTTGCTTCAAGCTGGAATCGCCATGAGAGTCTAGTTTGTTTCATACTCAAAGCTTTATTCATTTCTATTGGAATTATAAGCTAGTGTTCTTAGAGTTTCATATATCTAAACTCTATCACCAACGCTCTTTTCTTTTGTCACGCTTTGTGCAACGAGAAAAGCCCCTCTGTTAATTATCTTATAAGCCCCGACCCGTCCACGGCTAATGGGCCACCCACGCCCGTTCTCTCGGCCCGTGGGCTCCATCCCATCCGACAGTTGGTCCGTTAATTTCTGAAGGCTCGAAATCATTGTTTAATGACCCTGCAATCACCACCCGACCTTTTCCCATGCTTTGGCCTCACTCGCACACTATCGCGAATCACTTCCCGATAGGTCACCCATCCTTCCACTACTCCAAGTTAAGCATCTCCAAGTTAAGCACGCTTAACTCTAGAGTTCTTTCAGGATGTGCTCCGGAAAAGGTAAGTCAACTTTGGTGACATAGGTAGCCAAATCAATTATCTTAAGCCTTTTCACATATCACAACTCGGTATGTTACAATTCACCCCCTCTCAAAGAACGCAACGTCCTCGTTGCGCTCCACGACAGGTCTCAAGACGCCTCTCAGGTCAGAACTGAGATGGCTAACCAGCTCTGATACAACTTATAACGCCCCGACCCGTCCACGGTTAATGGGCCCCCCACGCCCGCTCTCTCGGCCCGTGGGCCCCATCCCATCCGACGGTCGGTCCATTAATTTATGAAGGCTCGAAATCATTGTTTACTGACCCTGCAATCACCACCCGACCTTTTCCCATGCTTTGGCCTCACTCACACGCTATCGCGAATCACTTCCCGATAGGTCACCCATCTTTCCACTACTCCAGCTTAAGCACGCTTAACTCTAGAGTTCTTTCAGGATGTGCTCCGGAAAAGGTAAGTCAACTTTGGTGACATAGGTAGCCAAATCAATTTTTTTTAAGTCTTTTCACATATCACAACTCGGAATGTTACATATCTGCTCTTCCATAACCAATCTCCATCATTCTAGACCTGACAGCTTTCTCATAATCTGATTGCTCTGTACCTTTGAAAGAAGGCCATGTTTTTGATCTTGTGATCACACCCACCAAAGTGGGATCCTCCAAAGCAAAAAATCACTCTGTTCACTCTGTGACTCACCATGCTTTCAATGGACCAAAAGCAAACTGAGATAATGAACTTCATCAATATGAGCTTTATTACTTTATTAAAATTGTAAATGATTCGAAATGGGTTTATTTAACTTATTGGAAATTGTAAATTCTATACTTTTCATATTGCCGTCAAATTTTTTTAAGAAAAAATAAACTCTTTGTCAGGACAAAGTCCAACTGATAGAACCATTGCGTATTACAAAATTCGTGCCGAGACTTGTACCTCCATAACATCTAACAATCAAATATGCCTCACACAAATCAAAACTCTTTCCGTTTTAAGGAAGTCTTCTCAATCGCTCATGTCGTCAAAATCTTCAAAACTATTGACACCATCAGCATCTTCATCGTCTGATTCGTCTCCCTCTTCATCTGTCTCCATTGCTTCCTCGGCTCCTGCTCCTCCTTCTTCATGGCTGTCCTTGTCCTCATAGATCACAGGACCTTCATCTTCTTCTTCTTCTTCATCCAAGTCGTCCACAATCATATAAAAATTTCATCATTAAACATTAAAATCATATAAAAATTTCAAAATAACAAAAATTCAGTACTTAAATATTAAATAGTTTAACTAAAATAAAAATCATAACAACAAGTCATAACCAATTGAAAATTTCTAGCGTTTCAGAATAGAAACACGAGTTTCCAAAACATCTTTTAAACATCTCTTTCAACATCGAGAGATCTATTTACCATTGGAGTACTCAAAGAAGTCGCTTTATTCATACAAAAGCGTTTCAACAACCTTTTCGTATGATTTGATAGATGCACAATTATTCTTTTTCGGAGATGCTCTATCTGGAACCCAAGACAAAACTTTGTCTTTCCGAGGTCTTTCATTTCGAACTCCTCTTTCATATGAGTTCAAGCATCATCAGCCTCCTTTTTTTAGTTCCAATTATGCTCAGGTCATCTACATATACATCAATGATCACAAAGCCAGATGACGATCTCTTTATAATCCGTATAATGATCGCTGTAACTGACATATCAAATCTCCCTGAATTTTTTCTTTCAATGCCCCTGGCATTTTCAATCCCTCAGGGAGTTTCATACATATATCGTTATCCAACGATCCATACATGTATGTAGTCAAAACGTCCATGAGATGCATTTCAAGATTTTTAAACGCCATTAGGCACATCAAAAATCTAAACGTAATTGCATCCATTACCGGGGAATACGTTTCCTCAAAAACAATTCTCGGTCTCTAAGAAAAACCTTGGGCAATTAATCAGGCTTTATATCGTGTTACTTTTCTCACGACTACCCACTTATACCCAGCACGATTTATATTCTCAGGCGTTATGACTATAGATCCAAAGACATTCCTTTTATTTAGGGAGAATAATTCAATTCGAATGGCCTTCTGCCACTCCTCTCAATCATGTCTTTTAACATTCCAAAATGGACCTTGGATCGGGATCATCATTTTCATGATCGATATCTTTGGAAACAGAAAAAGAGAACATTCCATCAACATCTTTTATCTATTACTTTTCATCAAGGGCGTAGCTGATGGAAATCTCATACTTTTATGTTCCCTTCTCGTCATCTGGATCGCTATCTTTATTTGGTTCTTCTTGAACCTTTTCATCTATGCCTTCTTTCAGACATTTTTCAGTATTAGGTTCTTCTGGAACCTTTCCATTTATGTCTTCTTTCAGACATCTTTCAATATCAGGTTCTTCCCCAACCTTTCTGCTTTGCTCAACATTTTTTTTTTCTTTCGGAGATTTTTAACTTTAGAACCCGCTGGTCTCCCCTTCTTTAACTGAACCCTAGGTTCATTCATTTTGCTACCATCAGTTTGTTCTTTAGGAACATCAACTCTTGATGGAACATTTCCAGCGGGTATATCATGTTGTATCTGTGAACACATTTGGTAACTAGTTTGCCAAATTATGCAAATGCACAATTTCCTGAATTTCATGTTCTCTTTAATTCATAGGGGGGTCAAGGTGTAACAACGATTGTGTACACCATGTAATATCTTTAGGAATTTCTCTAATTCCTCCCTCTAACACTGGAAATTCATTCTCATTAAAATGACAATCGGCGAACCGTGCCATAAACATATCACCAGTTACTGGTTCAAGATACCTTATATATGACTTGTTCTAACTCTTCCAGAGTTTTATACATTCCCGAGAGCATCTTTAACTCTACAGGGATTACTAAAATATCAAGATACAGCTCAAGTCGTTTTTGTGTCCTGCCAGACATATCAATATACTGCATCTATTTTAAATTTTCACCAATGACCTCGGAACAAGCCGTTTTTCTTAACTCAAGGTCATCTTTCATTTCATTCTCTGGAGAAATAGATACCTTGGACTTTTGGTCCAAAAATCTCTCGTTTTTCTAACGAGCTTTATATCGAATTGATGGCCAATCAATTCACTCTACCCTCATACATAGAGGTAGATTCATAATCCTTATTTATATAGCGATTTTTTCCATTTTCTTGTCGACAATCTATTTTCTCTTTGGTTCCATCTTTTTATCCGTACTGATATGGTTAATCGAGATCTTTATATCATCATCAATGATTTACCCAAGTACCTGACTATTATATTAACCATATCAACGGCCTCATCATGAGATTCATCCTCTATTCATATATTTGCTCCTTTTCGAGGATTCTTTGGAACCAAAATGGTCTATCACGTCTCTAGCGTGACATAGACTCATATATCATCCGCTTAGGACACATTTTATTATCAGAGCATTTTCAGCTGGAATATGAGATTTCATTATTTCATCAAAATGTCTGGCAGGCATTTTGTAAATGGATTTACATATCTCATTCCGTCAGCTTATCATATGCTTCTAACAAACTTACGAGCATATTTCTAATTATCCATATACTTTATCCTTTTGGATTGTATATGTCTTTATTACATGCACAACTGCATTTTTACACCCGATCATGGGGATCATCTTACTTGAATTTACTTTATCAAGTTCTTTTTCGAGTGCGAACAAAAAATTTTCAATGTTCCACTTACTACGATTCTTGAATTCTCCCCCTCGAGATGATGACACTCCATGTCTAAAATCTCGTACTGAATCTCACTCTAGAACCAATAACATATTCACTTTTCCCATTTGGGATGAATTATGTTTCAAATCCTTTAGAGTGAGATCTTAATTTGGGGTCTGCTTAAAGAAATCACATATAGTGAACTTGTTTGATGATTCATCACCCATAATGGTTTCCTTTATTTTCTTGACATGCTATATGAAAAACTTCTAGTTTTTCAACATTTCACAATAATGTTGATAACATTATTGGAGATGGTCATATATCAGTAAACTTTAGGTTTACCACTTATTTATAATTTTGTCATCTTCTTCTTATGCATGTCTTTTCATCATAAGCTCTTCTAGAGCCAATAATATGTTTATATTACTAGATACTATACTTATTTAATTTGAGAAAAAATAGATATTTGTTACCATGTACGATGACCAAATATCTGCCAAGTATGTCTATCTCCATCCGGAATCTCAAAATTTTCTTCAGAAAAATAATTCTCATATCGTATCGATATTTTATTTTTATTTTTTGGACCAACCCGAAAATCTGAATCATCAAGATGAGTATTCAAGCCATGAAAAGATGGTCTGGGCTCATAAGAGATGAGTGTACGATAACTATGTACTCAATTTTCTTTCTGGCCGTATCTATAACAAACATTTTCTGTTTGCCTTTTATCACCCGACCATTTTCATTTTTCGTGGAAGTTCTAATTATTTCACATGGACGGAATCTTCTTCCTCGTCCTCTTCCACGACCACGATAGCGGTTTCTACCGCATCCATACCTTCGTCATTTTCTAGTAGGACATACATGATGGTTTAGTATCATGAGTTTTTTTCTTTTAAAATTTTACGGAGGATTTACATCAACTCCAACAAATTGGCGAATCCTTTCTTTGAAAGATTTAATTACTCAAAGACCTTCTAGATCTTTTCTCATGATACTCATGATACACCTCATTTTAAAAACCATCATTGAAGTAGTGTAAATTATCATGGCTTTACCTTTTTCTCCTCAGATATAGTTTATATATCGATGATTTCTAAAAGCTCATTTTCTTTCAGATGCATCTCTGCACCCACTGCCCAGATCTTATATTTCTCGTAATATTCTCCGATTAACTTAATACCTAAGAACTTACTAAAATTTTTACCTTTTTTCTCCTATAGGTATACCTATACAAAAATATGTCGAATCTTTTCAGAAGCATGATCTAAAATTAAAAAAAAAAAATCTTTAGTATCTAAACAAAATCGAACCATACCGTTCGGAAGTGATTCATAAAGAAAACTTCCATTAATTCATTTTTTGTCTTTAATTTTATTCGGGGTAAAAAATTGGACATTTATTTTAAGCTCTATCAAATTCGATATGATATTCATAGAATAATAATATATATAAACGGAAATTTAAATGCATAATTTAAATTCAGAAATTAAAGGCTTAAAATAAAGACAAAAATTAAATTACATAAATAAAATCGGGAAGCTTAGCCTATCACATGATCCGAGGAATCATAGACTACCATATTAATCATTATTTTTCAAAGTCCGAGGAGACATGGTCTACCATTTTGACTTTTACTTATTTCAATGTCCGAAGAGACTTAATCTACCATTTTTGACATTTTCTTTTTATTCACGGAGGCAAAGCCTACCACGTGTTTCTCTGATCGTGAAGGCATAGGCTACCATAACGATCAGTCGGGAAAGGCAGCGCCTATCATCCCGAAAAATAAACAGAGAGGATCTAGCCTCTTACTCCGGAATAATAATAAAATTTAAGTAAATCAAATATATTGAAAAACATAAATTTAAATATTATCTCGGCTGGTTTAAGAACTTTCGGATCGACAAGCTTTGGTTGGTTAGAGCTTCCGGATTGATGGACTTCGCCGGTATATGAGAGCTCGTGCTAATAACGTGTTGTAAATAAAAAGCGAGGGTTATAGTTATATTATAGTATTATTATTGTCTTATGTACATATGTGAAAAGTGGAGAAGACAACGAGTGATAAAGAGGATAGATATATATTTAGCATGAGTGTGTGAAATGAACGTAGAAAGAGAGGAGTAAATGAAACTATAATTCTTGATTGATCATCTTTTCTATAACACAAGACCACTATTTATACAGAAAATGAGTCGGTCAAACTCAGATATTTCTGAGTAGAAATACATATAATAATATGTCAAGTCGGTCAAATTTACCGAGAGGATAATAATCCCATTTGATATTGTCTTTTAACATTGACCATTTTTTCATAATATTGTTTATTTTGTTTACAAGGCGAGAATTACGGTTTAAGCGTCGGAGATTAACTTAACTCACACGCCCTCTCCTCCCCATTGTCACCGCTCCGATAACCCTTCCCGCCTTATTTTGAACCAAGAAGATTAGTAAAATAACAAGGGTAAGAAGAGATCATGTTGCTTAAGTTAGCATCTAACCTAACTCCAAACCGAACTAATGCATTTTAGGCAGAGCCGTTGAATCATTTTTTAACATATGTGATAGGCTAATTTGACTGCGAATCATTTTTGTTTTTAATCAGATATTATCAGCGTTACTGCATTTTCCGTATCAACTATCAACTGAATTTGATGAAAGAAAAAAATGTGGAAAAAAAAAATAATAATGGAGGAGATGAAACTTGGTTAACAAAAAAAAATGGTTGTCCAGCTGGGTACGAACCAGCAGGCCATGGTGAACCCGAGTGACGTTGAGCGGTATATGTTCCTTATGAAGAAGATGGTGAAAAATTTAAGTAGGGTGGAAGGTTCTATAGTCGCACAGATGATCAATGAAGAAACTTCAAATTTTGTCGAGTACTACTTTCCAGCAGAAGTTCAGACCAAAAACAGAAGACCTGCTCGGCATGATGATAGAGGCGAACGGGCAACATATCATGTTACGGTTCTAGACATTTTCACAGACGTTGGACGACTTAGCGGAAAACCAAAGGACCGTCGACTTACTGAGCAGGAGCGCAGTCATTTGCAAACATATTTGCTCACCAACTGCGAAGACGTTCTTCAATATGAGAGGTAAATAAATTAGCTTACAAATTTTTATTTTAACAAGTAGAAATTTAAATCTTAATTAATTACATTATTGTCATCATATACAGGATTTCCATGGCAGAAAAGCGGTTCGAGTATAGATACGCCACAGAGGACGAACTAGAAGAAATGAAGCAGAGAGAATTTACTGGATGGATGTTTACTTATGTGAGT
>NC_027755.1:21317091-21317840 GCF_000695525.1 Brassica oleracea var. oleracea
TTCCGAGGAACACTTGATATTCTCGATCGATCGATTGGATAATCTAATCGATCGATCACATTGTTACGCTTTGGTCCATCTTAGTGATCGATCGATGCGTTTTCGGACATATATACATCGATCGATCCGTTTATAAAAAAACGTACGAGATTTGTTCTCGATCGATCACATTGTTACCCCATACCCTGTTTCCTCGGAAAAGCCTCGAAATATTCCGAGGAAATTCCGAGGAACACCTGATATACTCTATCGATCGATGCGTTTTTGTATATATATCCATCGATCGATCCATTTTAAAAAAAATTGACGTATTGAAACCCCAAACATTAGTTCCTCGGAATTTCCTCGGAATATTCCGACGGAATTCCGAGGAAGAAAAGGGTTTCCTCGGAATTCTCTCGGAATATTCCGAGGAAATTCTGTGGAAATAGGGTTTTTAAACCGAAAACAACGTTTTGCGGTTTGAATAACACCTATATAAACCTTATTAAGTGCCTTACGTTCATTATGAAGTCAAAATTTGTTCCTTAACGTATAATTAACACTTTTCCGATTGTATGAACGAAATCCCACAACATAAGAGAAACACTTATACCTTTTAATGAACGGTAAAGGGAATACTTTCAATTAGTTTTGAAATTTGTTATTTCATGGTTTATGCTCATCTATACAAAGAATACTCAATGGTATGCATTACAATTGTATAAGAAATGAAATACGGCAAAAAAATTGATGTTTTGAAACCCCAA
>NC_027755.1:21319318-21347301 GCF_000695525.1 Brassica oleracea var. oleracea
GATAAGTTCTATGAGGCATTTGGTATAAAAATTCCATGGAGAAAATTTGGGATAAAGTACAATACTTGCAAGAAGCAGTACGACTCTTTAAAGAAGTTGACTCGGAACAGAACGGGACTTGGTTTTATGAATTTATGTTTTATTTAAATATTTTAATCAAATTTGCAAAATTATAGTCATTATTTATAATTTCATTGTCTTATTTTCATTAAAATAAATTTATGAATTTTAAAACAAGAATTTTAAAATTATTTTTTGTAATTGTAATTTAGATAAGATATTAAAATTAACATGATTAATATAAATAATAAACATGATTTAAGAATAAGATAGAAAAATTAAATACATGTCCATTTTAGTCATTTTGTCATCAACTGCATTTGGATGCAAATGTAAGTTCAAAAAAAAGAACAAACGAACGCAGCTCCATCTGGATGCTTCATCTAGATGCACTTTTCAAATGTACAAACGAACAACATCCAGGTAGAACATCTGGATAAGACATCTGACTGATCCATCTGGATGCATCTTCCAGATGTACAAACGAACAGGGCCTAGAAGAGACCGATCATCAGCATGCAATGCTTGTCTCAAAAGAACGTTCACAGAGGCTGCAGTAGGAGGCTTATCATCACTCGGAGCAGAAACCTCAGTGATAACTTTCTCTCCACCTAGTAATTTAAGACTCGATAACTTATCACCCATCGTGGGCTCGTTGTGAGCGTCGTCTACCAACACCCCATCTCTATCTTCATCAACACCTATATCATCAGATTAGGAACCCTAATTTAAAAAAAAAAAAAATGGAGCCTTTCAAAAACCACCAGCTTGACAAGTCCATAGCTTTAACGAAAGCTGTAAACTTTGAATAATCTCTTACCGTAATCACGCGTTAGAGGTAAGTCGGGATCAGGTTCAGCTCGCTTCTTGTTCTTCTTCTTATGCTTCTTCTCTCGGGGAGGAGTCTCGGCGATTTCACCTGTTGAATTCATACAAAACACGACGATGAGTAAGGTGTTTTAGACATGTAAACAACATCCAAGAAATATGTAACCCCACATATCACGCTCATTACCGCCGTCAAACAACAACTGTAACCAAAACACCACCACTCAAAACGCAACATAACACATCTCTCATTAGTATGGCAAAGAACACAACAATATCATAAGCCATATAACCAATAACAAAAGCAACAATCCGCGCGAATCGCGGACAAACCACTAGTTTAAAATAAAATAAGGTTTTTATAGGATGTTAGTTATCATGAATTTTAGGGTTTATGAATCATTTGCAAACTAACTAAAAATCATATAAAATATTTTGCTTAATTTTAATGCTCTTTCATTTTTGCGTCAGATCCGTCGAGTTATATTCCTGAATTCACAACAGACTAGTAAAAAAATGACATAGATGAATTTATTCATTACCAACTAATTTGAAGCCGAAACCATATAAACCTATATATTGTTTCTCTCTCGGTTAATGCATTCTAGACCGTGGTAGTTAGCGCATATAAAAGAAAAAGAAATAAATAATACATAAAAGGAGTAATACATACATACATACAAGTGTTTATTAACAAATAGTTTTAAAGCCCCCTAGAGAGCATGTTTTCGATGGATTCCAGACGCTGTAGAAGAAGCGGCTTTCTGAAATTTGTGATGAAAGCTTCCGCGCATTGGTCCACGTCCATTGATGTGTTCCTCTCTACCTTCTTATTCCTCGTCTCTGTGATCACGATGTTAGTAGTACCATTACCACTTTCTTGTGCCGAACTCATCTTCATAATGTTCCTGTTGTTGTTGTTGTTCTTCATTGTGGATATGTAAGAGTGTTTTTTTTTCCTGGTTTGATTTTCTTAGGATGCTCCGAAACCTATGTATTTATAGGGGAGTTTTGATCATATATTTTCTTATAAGAGATAAGAAGGAAACGATATGACTTTTCCTCTCTATGGTAAACCATATTTGAATGTTGGAGGAATAAAAAATGGAATCTTGAGTCTCAAGTTTATATACGCGACTCAGAAGCAGAGGAACCATCCACAAGCCACCGCCTATACTTTATGCAATGGTGTTGACCAAAAGAGAGAGGCGATATTGATTTTACAACTTCAGCTTATTTTTCGAGCGATATCACCTCTCTTACATTGAACAGATTAATTATATAAATGAAATAGTAAATACAAAATAAAATGGATATTATTTTATTAGTAAATAATACATACATTATGCATTAATCGTGTTTTTATTTATTATTGAAAACAGCGTGGAGTCTAAATATTCTGCTTGGACGGAGTGTAAGAGATGTTGCCTAACAATTGAATCTGACTTTGTTAATTTGGAGAAACAAGGAAGCAAGAATCCAAAAAGCTAAATAAAAATTGACCATTTTTCATAATATTGTTTATTTTGTTTACAAGGCAAGAATTACGGTTTAAGCGACGGAGATTAGCTTAACTCACACGCACTCTCCTCCCCCGATAACCCTTCCCGCCTTATTTTGAACCAAGAAGATTAGTAAAATAACAAGGGTAAGAAGAGATCATGTTGCTTAAGTTAGCATCTAACCTAACTCCAAACCGAACTAATGCATTTTAGGCAGAGCCGTTGAATCATTTTTTTTAACATACGTGATAGGCTAATTTGACTGCGAATCATTTTTGTAATCAGATTTTATCAGCGTTATTGCATTTTCCGTATCATCTGAATTTGATAAAAGAAAATAAAATGTAATAATGGAGGAAAAGAAACTTGGTTAACAAAAAAAAATGGTTGTCCAGCTGGATACGAGCCAGCAGGCCATGGTGAACCTGAGCGACGTTGAGCCGTGATCCGTCCACTGCCGAAAGTGGGAGGTGATCGCTGCTCTGTGAAACCAGCCTAGCGCATTGCCCTCCACTTTAGGAACCGCCTGAGCCAAGCCTTCGCTCAACAGACACGCGTTATTGCATTTTCAGTATCATCTGAATTTGATAAAAAAAAATGTAATAACAGAGGAGAAGAAACTTGGTTAACAAAAAAAAATGGTTGTCCAGCTGGGTACGAGCCAGCAGGCCATGGTGAACCTGAGTGACGTTGAGCCGTGATCCGTCCACTGCCGAAAGAGGGAGGTGATCGCTGCTCTGTGAAACCAGCCTGGCGCATTGCCCTCCACTTTAGGAACCGCCTGAGCCAAGCCTTCGCTCAACACACACGGTTCACTCTCGGCTTGGACTGGGCAGCCCAGAACAGTGCCACAACAGATCCGACCTGTGGACCGAGCCAGTGTTCAGCCAACTTGTTGTCCCCACATGGGTCACAAGCCCTTGTTACTGAACTCGACGTACAGTAACTGTTTGAAGGACTTATATAAACAACACAATTTCGAGTCAAGAAACCGATGTGGGACGAAATAGAAGTTTAGAAATGTTCCATACTAAATCTATTCTTACTTCTCTCTACATGTTTCTCCACCAAAACAACTCTTTTTTCTTTTTGTTTGGTTTGATGGTACTTGTTTATGTGTTAGTGGGAGCTTTCTCAGCTTTCATGTTGGTAATAGAGACGTCGTTGTTTACTTCAAAATTTGATACTCATATATTTCACTTCTCATGAATATATCTAGAATTGTCATTGTTTTGTGTAACTCTAGAATGAGCTTGTTGTTATACGCTTAGTTCTGTTAATTGATTATGGAAATTTCTGCATTTTCTGTAAATTTCGGAAGATCGACATCACCATCCCCTGCTGCAGATCTCTGACAAACAAACTGAAACGTCTCGAAAAATTCCATTGATTGAGGGAATCCTTCCACTGAAAGGTGCACGGATGCATTGTAGGTACTGTTAATGCAGGCGGTGAATGTGGTGGTGCTCGTGTCAGATGAGATGCGGCAATAATGATCCTCTGCTAAAGAAGTTTGTTGATCCAATGAACGCACTTGCAATGTCTGCCATCAAATGGATAAATCCATAGTTGAAGTTTGTGGATGTCTGTTGTTTTAAAACATGTGAAAAGAACAGTAGCTGGACTGGGCTGGGGTGGAACTACCAAGTGTAAACCGGTTTTTGAGATGGAAAGATCATTCCGAAGACTATAACCAAAGTCTCAACATGTCTTCTTTTTATTTTGAATTCCAAAGACTGAAGCCAAGTTTGAACATGTATTGTTATTACAATTACAGAGAGTCTAGTGGAATTCAAAAAGATGCGTTTTGTGAAGAAAACAGAGTTAAATATCGGAAGGAGGATGACCAGGCATGCTTGGACAAGTTGTGTTGTTAGGATTCTTCCTGCCCAAAGGGTTCTTGTTCTTATAATCATTGTCCTTGTCACTGTTCATCCCCAGTTTGTTCTTCACTGCTTCTGATGCTCCTTGTGCCATGCTCTTCACCTTCTCCCCTTTCTGATAAATCACCATTCTTACTTCACTTAAAAGTACATAGAAAACCAAAAAATCTAAAAACAACATGTAGGGTTTATGTGTTAATTAACCTGCTGGAAAAAACCTGAAGTTTGAGAAGAGTTGGTGTTGTTGTCTACTTTCCAATCATCCCTCTTCACCTGATATCAAACATAAGAATTTTCATTTTTTTACACTTCTGTTAATAAAAAAGTGACAAGTAATGGGGAAACTGAACTATAGACCACTGACTTGTGCTTGGCCCACGTTTTGGCCGGCCTTCACACTGAACTCCTCCTCATTCTGTCCGCTCGCCATATAGACAAATTTTTCTTCAGTTGTGCTCTATTTTTCAAGGCTTTTCGCATTTATGATCCATCGTTTTCTATACCATGCACAAATCATGGATGGACTGGCAGCATTCCTTATCTCACAAAGCTACATCTGGCGACGCGTGTCATTCTGGAGTGAAGTGGTGGGACATGTGGCATGAATATATAAATCGCCAGCCATCTAGGAGCACCTTGCACCAAATAAGATTGTGTCAAATTGATAGGTACCATAAGGCTTACGTGAGGAAGAAGAATAACAGAGTTGAAAAACAGAGCAAGGATGATGTGGCAAGAGACTTTGGATCGCAAGTTAAATGAAAAAGAAAATCTGCGGATGGAAAAAGGGTCTTTGCCGTTATGAATCATCGTTTCTTTAATAATAGAATTGTTGTTCATTCTGTTTTTTTATGCTTTGATGTTGATTGTTTAGACGCTATGAGTCTATCTCTCTCGTTGCTTCAAGCTGGAATCGCCATGAGAGTCTAGTTTGTTTCATACTCAAAGCTTTATTCATTTCTATTAGAATTATAAGCGAGTGTTCTTAGAGTTTCATATATCTAAACTCTATCACCAACGCTCTTTTCTTTTGTCACGCTTTGTGCAACGAGAAAAACTCCTCTATTTATTATCTGCTCTTCCATAACTAATCTCCACCATTCTAGACCTGACAGCTTTCTCA
Source organism: Brassica oleracea var. oleracea (assembly GCF_000695525.1). Lineage (NCBI taxonomy): Eukaryota > Viridiplantae > Streptophyta > Magnoliopsida > Brassicales > Brassicaceae > Brassica > Brassica oleracea. The sequence goes on from NC_027755.1 coordinate 21,324,715, forward strand.
TAATCTGATTGCTCTGACCTTTGAAAGAAGGCCATGCTTTTGGTCTTGTGATCACACCCACCAAAGTGGGATCCTCCAAAGCAAAAAAATCACTCTGTTCACTCTGTGACTCACCATGCTTTTAATGGACCAAAAGCAAACTGAGATAATGAACTTCATCAATATGAGCTTTATTACTTTATTAAAATTGTAAATGATTCGAAATGGGTTTATTTAACTTATTGGAAATTGTAAATTCTATACTTTTCATATTGCCGTCAAATTTTTTTAAGAAAAAATAAACTCTCTGTCAGGACAAAGTCCAACTGATAGAACCATTGCGTATTACAAAATTCGTGCCGAGACTTGTACCTCCATAACATCTAACAATCAAATATGCCTCACACAAATCAAAACTCTTTCCGTTTTAAGGAAGTCTTCTCAATCGCTCATGTCGTCAAAATCTTCAAAACTATTGACACCATCAGCATCTTCATCGTCTGATTCGTCTCCCTCTTCATCTGTCTCCATTGCTTCCTCGGCTCCTGCTCCTCCTTCTTCTTCATCGCTGTCCTTGTCCTCATAGATCACAGGACCTTCATCTTCTTCTTCTTCTTCATCCAAGTCGTCCACAATCTACCATAATCACAACCAACGACAAATCAGGAACATACTCTCTCGTCCAAATGTCAGTGTTATCCAAGCAAAGCGACCTCAGGACTTCCATTCCGTTATTCAAACAGACACCAAACCTAATGCTACCACTAGGCTACATACTGAAATCTAAATCATTCCTCGTTTCAGGGCAATACAATACATACCAAGTCCAATTCGCTTGAAACTTGTACAGCAGTGTGAAGAGTTGTTATCCGAGATTCGATGAGCTGCACACATAACCAATCAAACACACACATATCAATCATCATATACCCCAAAGCCGCCAGAGAAAGCACGGTCATACAATAAACTCATACAGTTCCTAACCTGATACATGGAGTTTAATGCGAGCAAGGATGACTCCTGGGACATAATCCCACTGGAATGAGTAAGTAACAGAGACTTTATCCACGGAATCGCACAAGCCAATACTGCACCCCTGCAAAGCAAGAAAGTATATAAAAAAAATCACCACTTGAAGATCAGCTTCAACAAACACACAAAACATATCTTCAAACTCTCACCTTGATTGTAGTATTGGTAAAAGAGAATTCAAAAGCTTGAGTACTTCTGCTGAATTCAACTTAGCAACCGAGTTAGCAATCACCTATTAAAAGCATACATACACAACTGTAAGAAAGAAGTAAGGAGAAACCAAGAGCGAAGAAAAGGTTAAAGAAACATCTTTCCGAAACCTGTTCATCTCGGTTGTACAAGCAATCAAGTAGAAGAGACCGATCATCAGCATGCAATGCTTGTCTCAGAAGAACGTTCACAGAGGCTGCAGTAGGAGGCTTATCATCACTCGGAGCAGAATCCTCAGTGATAACTTTCTCTCCGCCTAGTAAGTTAAGACTCGATAACTTATCACCCATCGTGGGCTCGTTGTGAGCGTCGTCTACCAACACTCCATCTCTATCTTCATCAACACCTATATCATCAGATTATCAACCCTAATTTAAAAAAAAAATGGAGCCTTTCAAAAACCACCAGCTTGACAAGTCCATAGCTTTAACGAAAGCTGTAAACTTTGAATAATCTCTTACCGTAATCACGCGTTAGAGGTAAGTCGGGATCAGGTTCAGCTCGCTTCTTGTTCTTCTTCTTATGCTTCTTCTCTCGGGGAGGAGTCTCGGCGATTTCACCTGTTGAATTCATAGAAAACACAACGATGAGTAAGGTGTTTTAGCCATGTGAAGAAGCTACGATGGGATAAGGATTGAGTAAAGCGAACCTCCATCTGAGGTGGGAAGAGGCTTCAGTTTCTCTTCGGCCATAGTCGGCGATGGACTAGAGAAGCGGAAGAGAGAGACGACGCGGGTTTAGGGTTCAAGTTTCCACTACTACACAGTTAAAAGCTACGGGTCGGGTCGGGTCGGATTAGATTGGGTTGAAGTGCTTTTTTCTCTATTGGGCCGACATGACTCGATAGTTGGGCTGAGTTTATGATGTTAATCTGTTCCCAATCATATATATTTTTGCTTTAATTTTTGGGTTTTTAGTAAGAATCGTAAAAAAATACTCAACTAAAAATTTTGTAAAATATACTCTCAACTTTAATTCCGTTAATATATGTCGACGGAGGGTGACATACGTTCGGTTTATAAATTGAAGATTTATAATGTTGAAAACTTAGTTGATGTTTACGATTCAAAAATAGTTGAGGGATTTTATCACTAAAAATTATTAAATGTTATAAAATATTTATTATCATTTATACATTGTTTTTAGATTGATTTATAAGCCTTTAAAACTAATTTATAAATTTTAATACATTAATTTATACATAGTAAATTAATAATTTTCAACACTAGTTACAACTTAATATAATTTCAAAATATTGAATTATGTGATATTTGGCAATAGTGATATAAGAAAATTTGTGTGTTTATATGGTCAGTGTCAAATATCAAATATCAAATTATTTAAAATTTCTAAGTTATATTAAGTATTAAGTAGTGTCGAAGGTAATTCATCAATGATGTCAATCTTTTTTATTTAGAGTACAATACACTTTTTTTTATTTTCATGATTTATGTCATCTGGCTCATACTTTCCCACTGTTCCCCAAAAATAATGGATGATTATTTTTATTTTCATTGATTTCTGAACAATACATTATATTTTTGTTTTCTTGATCAATAAAGTAATATATTGATATATTATTTTTGATTTATTGTATTACTTTATGTTTCAGTAGTATCATGAATAATGTTAGATTATTTTATCTTAACAAGTAGCAGAAATTGTAAAAAACTTATAAAATCATTGTAAAACCGTATTAATCATATGTAAAAGTATAAACTATTTATGACATTTTATAAATCGGTTATAAAGTAATGTATTAAAAAATAAAAATTAGTTTTAAATGCTTATAAAACAATCTAAAACAATGTATAAATGACAATAAAGATTTTATAACATTTAATGACTTTTAGTAATTAAACCCCTAGACTATTTTTGAATCGTAAAAAACCCAATCAACTAAGTTTTCAACGTTATAAACTTTCAATTTATAAACTGTTAACGTATATCACCCTCCGTCACGATTTTTTAGACGACATACGTTAACGGAATTAAAGTTGTTGATTTATTTCACATGATGTTTAGTTGAAAGTCTTTTTTTACTATTCATCTTTTGAGGAGTTTAATTACTAAAAATCCTTAATTTTCATAAGAAAAATGGTATTGTTACATTTGCTCAATAATCAGACTAATTCCTTACACCTGTATACAAGGATTATGGTATGTACGTTTATACTGGACATGTATTTGCATGCAGAGGCGGACCCACGTGTAAGAAAGGGGTGTCACCTGACACATGTTAAATATAAATAACGAAATTTTTATACTGGGCTGAAGCCCAAACTTTCAAAATTTCAAAATAAAGAAACATAGTTTTGGAAATAAGATCAAAATATTTTCAAAATTTTCAGAAAATAAATTTAAAATTCAAAAGGTAACGTTATGGTTGGTTTATATGATTTGTTGCTATCTTTTTTTCTGGTTAAGAGAATTAGTTTCAACATCTATACAGATCTTCTTTTTTTTGGGTCAAACATCTATACAGATCTTTTACCAAAAAAGACATCTATACAGATCCCAATAGATGTGAAATTGATATGAGAGTAGATAACCACATGACTTTAGATATTATGTTTGTTTTTACTGAGAAACAAAAGATGACTGAATCTACAAACTATTTCTAAATTCTAACAGATTTGGAATGAAAAAATTATTTACCATAATAGCTTATCATTTGAGTGAACTAAATGTGCTTTACGTGCGACACGTATTGAAAGTGGCAAAAACAAAACAAGAGAAAAAGCTCGAAAACTTTGAGAAGCCGTTTAAAAGGGAAAAGTAACGGAAAAGAAGTCAAAAAGACAAATGTGGGTTTTAATGGGCAAAGGAAAGTAGAAGAAGGTGGACTTACAGAACAGCAGGGCACTTTCGTCATGTCTGAAAAGACCTCTCTACGACGCTTATAAAAACCTGACCTCACAGAGCAATCTCACATTCACGCACGCGCATCCATAATCTTTAATATTGTTTCTCTCCATCTTCACCGTTTCATACGAAACTCATTACGATATACTTTTTCTCTCTCAAAGCCTCTTTTCATTTCTCCGACCAGGTAACATTTTTTTATTATGTTTTGTTCTTTCTGTGGGCGATGAATCTCTCGATCCGACGTCGTTTACGGATGTGATCATCAATTTCTGGCCATCAATTTCTCGTTTGTTTTTGTTTTATATTCGTGAGAATTTTCATCTAGTATTTGAATTACAATCGAATTGATCTGTTTCCTGCTTAGAAATCTGCAGCACACTCTAAAGTTTTAATTATTTATTGATTATAGGATCGAGGAGTCTTACAACTGTTTGTGATGAAATGAATAGTTTCAAATTTTAATTGAGCTTGTTTTGAGTTAAAATCATCATCATCATAATCATCTTCCCTGCTGCTATTTTGTTTATTATTTGTAGATAATGTAACGTTCAGTAGGGGAAAAGATTCATGTTTCTATGCATTCTCTATAATAGATTTGAGTTTAACTCTTTTTTTTTGTTGTTTTCAGACTGTGAGAGATGCTCAAGGAAAGACAGGTTTCGCCGGTTTCAAGCACCAGAAACAACAGGGCATCTCCTTACCCTATCCGCTCTTCTCGGAGCAAGAAACAAAAGGAAACCGAGTCACCTCCTCTTGCGTCAGAGAGTGTGAGTGAATGGGAGGATGTGAGGTGTGTCATCTGCATGGAGCCGCCGCACAATGCTGTCCTCTTGCAATGCTCTTCCTTCTCCAAAGGATGTCGTGCTTACATGTGCGACACCAGCTCCCGCCACTCCAACTGCTTCAAGCAGTACCGCGGAAACAAGAAGACCAGTAGCAAGACTCTCAAGTGTCCGTACTGCAGAGGAGAGGTCCACGGGACGATGAAGTCTACTTCCGCACGGAGGTTCATGAACGCGAGACCTAGGTGCTGTACTATGGACGACTGCGATTTCTCTGGGACGTATTCTCAGCTCAAGACTCATTTGAAAGCTGAGCACCCCGGTTTTATAACGCCAATGATGGACCCGGAGCAACACATGTGGGAGCAGCTGCAGAGAGATAGAGAGGCGGAGTACGTTGAAACGCTCAACGCTCTTCATAGATGGGAAGCGGAACAGAGATCATTGCTGGCTGGCCCTCTCTATCAGTTCCCTCCACTCCACCACCACCACCACCATCCCTATCTCAGCTTTGATGCTTTCATCGATCGTTTTACTGGTGTAAGGGGGCAAGCTAGTGCTGCCAATTACCCCCATGGGAACATGTATCCCAGTTGAAATTCTTGAAGATCCCAAGCGCATAGTGTATGATGAATTCCATCAAAGTTTTGATGTCTCTCTTGATATAATGGTTAGGTTTTTATAGAGACAACTCAGCTCTGCTTCTAGGCATAATCTTCTTTATATTGTTTGTAGTCAAGTGTCTGTAGTTTCGCATATTCAATCAAAAGATTGTGTTCAAAGCAAAATATTCACATTTTTTCATACTTTGTTATTAGCTCCATTTTGATTTGCATTCAAAACACTCTTATACCAAAAAAAGTTTCCTTCAAAAGGAAGATGAAAATTTCTGAGGACAGTTTAGTTCAATGATGTGCAGAAAACATAATCAGTGACTGTTAGGAACAGAGCACAAGTACCGCAGTGTGTACTCGTTGGAAGAGCACATATCTGCCAGATCCTGGTGGGCTCTGGTGATCGCCTTCTGCAGCGACTTCAATGCAGGAAGTAGGTTTCTATAGTTTCGTTGAATGGAGCTTCCGTGTACCTTGCAAATTTCCAGAACATACAAAAGAGTCTGATCAGCTAAAGAGCAGTTTGGGTAGAGAGATTAACCGGAAAAAAAAGGAAGAAAAATGAGCTTACCTGACACCAGTGAAGTAAGAACTCAAGATGAGGGCAGTTCTCAAGCAGATCCACCAGAGCTTCCATTAGCCTTTCTAAGTATTTTTGAGGGACAGACATGGCAACAGCTTTTATGTCTGCTGGAGATACAGCAAAGATGCATTTCTTTATGAGGCTGTCTTCATTCAAACGCATGCTAAGAGCAAGTGCTCTGCTCACTTCATTATCCTTTATGGCATCCTCAACCGCCTACACAAACAACACATTAACTTTGCTTTTGAAAACCTATCATCAGAACTATAAACCTCACCTCTGGTGTCACGTCTATGTCAAGATCGGTTGGATCAAAGATGAAGGACTCGTCTATTGAAAAGATGAGAACTCCTTCCGTTGTTGCAGCTGCAAAGCTCCTCCCAGTTGGGGCTATGCTGAGGCCTTTTGTCCTGATAATGGGCCTACCGCGGTTAGGCTTGGATCCAGGCAGATCATAACCCAAATTCCCCCGAGACTGTTTATCAATGCCGTCTTCTTCATCGCTGTTGTCATCATCAATCAGATCCATTGGTCCTGCTTCTGTCATCTTCTTGGAGCTCAGGAAGTCAAGAACCCCATCTAACGAGAGATTATGTGATATTTGAAAACGACGCAACAGAACCTGAACAAGTAATATTGCAGACCTTTAAGTTTCTTTGTTAAGCAATCAAACTTTTGAGGCCAAGAAGAGCTGATTAGCTAACCTGGTCAGAGATGTCATACATGCAAATATATCTGCTATTTCCTGCGGCTAGAATATAGCTTCCATCAGCGGAATAGCATAATGTTGTAAAGCACTTCCCAGAGCTTGAATTAGCTGCAGACCGACGGTCAGTCATGTTGCGGCCTCCAGCGATATCTCTCCGCCCTTCTATGGTGTACATCAACACGCCGTCAACAGTGTCCCAGAAATGGATCTGCCCATCTAGCGTACACGAGGCTAACTGCTTGCCATCAGGACGGAAGGTAACTGTTAGAACATCGTGGTTGTGTTGAAACGTTTCCACTGTGCCTTTGCTAGCAAACACATCCCACAACCGAACTGTATTGTCCCATGAGGATGAAGCTAAGATTTGCTGCAGAGAATCAAATACGGATCTAGATAAGGCATGGAAGTTATAACACCGTAATTGTATTTGTATCAAAACATAATATGAGATTACTACAGCTTATTTACCGTTAAGGGAGAAAACATCAACCCATGAACGGGAGCCTCATGCCCATTCAGGATATCCTTTATTTGCCCAGTCTTCTTGGACCAGACAAAAATCTACACACAGGCAAGTAAAAAAGTGATTCAGTATTTGTGAGTATGTGACTGGAAGCAGCAAAGGCCTAAGTAGAATTACCTCAAATGAGTCTAGTGTCCCAGCACAGACGACGTCACCACTTGGGTCTGCTGTTAAGGAAACAAACTGCCGGGGTGTAGGGGTTGTATACGTTTTGTAGTTCTTGTACCTTCGAAAATCCCACGCACGAACAGTGCCGTCCAGAGATGCGCTTAAGAGGGAGTGGTTGTCAGCCATAAAATGAAGAGCAGTAACGGCATTGCTGTGCTCCGTGAAGGTGATGAAACATGCTCCTGATGCAACGTTCCACACCTGTAAAAAGGCAACATTAGATAAAACACAGGCTGGTTAACTTTACGCATGGTATAGAAGATAATAGCTAGTTCTTTGTGATTTTAATACCTTGACTTTGTTATCATCAGCACCAGTCGCCAAGAACTGAGAATCAGATGAGTAAGTGACGCAGTTTACATCAAAATAGTGTCCTTGCTGCTTCAGTATATAGCTTTCAGATCTCCACTCCCAAACCAACAGCTGCCCAAGCTTTGCGCAACCAAAGGTCAGCCAATTACCACGCCCGTTAAACACAGCTGTCGTTAGCTTCTCCCTAGAGATAGACAGCAGATGAATACAGATGAAATCCGGCATCTGATAAAGCCCGAAAACACCGTTTGAGAACCCCACCACAACCATGTCTAGCCCCTGATGATAATCACAAGCTGTCACCTTCGCTGATCCTTGGTTAAACCCATCTTTCCTCAACAAACTCCATTTCCCTCTATGCATATACTCCTCTCCTTCATCCTCTGATTCACAACCTCTGCCATCATACTCTTTTCGTTTCTTATTTTCCACCATAATCTCATCAGCCCTCTCCAGAGTATCAGGAGACATTGGCTCATCTTCTGATTCATCCTTGCCACTATATCCCCAACTAAACATGTAACCATCACGTGCAACCGTGAACGCCCTGTTGACCTTGTTACTCACTTTATCAACACCAAAGAAGCAACCCACAACAGAGTCTCTATGCCCAAGAAACAAATAAGGCTTATTCAACACACCTTTCAACTTCCTAACGCAAAACAACCTAGCCGCTAAGTCCTTAGCACCAACAAGCAAGTACTCAGAGTCCAAGCTCCACTCCAAGGACACAACTTTATCATCAGAATTAGCAAAAGTCCTCACCCTCTTAAAGGCGAAAGCAGCTCGGCTGAACCCAGGCGACTCCCAAATCTCAACCAGCTTCCCTACCCCCACGGCGAAGAACTTACCGTCGGGGCTGAACTTCAAGGCGCCGACTTTGCCGTCGAACCTCATCCTGTGAAGCACCGCGCGTCGAGGGACGTTGATGAAGAGGCACCGGCTGTTTTCGTCGACGGCGATCAGGAAAGTGCCGTCGGGGGAGGCGGCGAGGCGGCATATGTTGGAGGAGGTGTTGAGGGGGAGAGTGATGGAGTGGTGCTTGTTGAGGTCGGTGACGGAGACGCGGTTGCCGACGGGGGAGATGAGCTGGGTGTTTTGGGTTATGACGGCGTTTCCGCCTCTGTAGGGTGCGCCGAGTAGGTTTTGGAAGCGGTAGTTCATGGCTTTGGGAGGTGGAAGGGCCGGCGGCGAGGTTTGGCGGCGTCAGGGTTTAACGAGGGTTTCAAATTTCAATCAATTATTTTTCTGATTCAAAAAAATAAAAATTGGTTTAACTACAAAAAAAAAAAAGCTTGTATGGAGAACTTGGCAACATGAAGGTCCAGTGGGCTTGTATAAAGGGCTTTCAAGACCGTAAAAGGTTGAAAAAGGAAAGGACCAAGATTCGGGGGATTGAACCCGACGTGAATCGAACACGCAACCTTCTGATCTGGAGTCAGACGCGCTACCATTGCGCCACGGATCCTTGGTGATAAACATCTCATCTATAATTTTTATATCTCTAAGAACAGTTCAGAGTTCACGATCTCTGCATGCGTGAGGGTTGGGAACATAGGATTTTTAGACTTTTCATGAGCTGCAATGATAATTTCATGGTGATTTAAGGTATATGATCCATTTAAAAAAAACATTGACCATCTGTTTTAACTCAAGGATAATAGCTTTTTTGCATGGGGTTTAATAAGATAAAGCTCAATTAGTTTATATTCCCTCCGTTTCTAAATGTAATTTAGTTTTAGTTAAAAATATCAATTTTAAGAAATTTGGTAGTTTAAAAAAAATATCATTTTAAAGTTTAAATTCAACTAACCATAAAAAAAAATTGTATTATTTATTTGGTTACACAATATTCAATAAATACAAAAATATATCAAAATGTCAAAAGAACTTATATTTTAAACTATTTACATTTTGAAACTGAGGGACCAGCAAGAATGGAAGCCGGGCTTCACGTGACTTTCCGAGCCTGACTGACACCACTGATTTGTATGCCACGTGGAGACTTGGAAGACAACCACGTAGCCCATTTTGGAGTGTGTGTTTAAAAAATTGAGGGAAGGGTGAAGGATATTTCGTCACAGTCTCCCAACACCCAATTGAGCCATTTACCAAGTTGGTGCACGTAAATCAAAGCCCCTCGTTTTCTTCCAAACGTATCGATTTGATTATTTTAGATCTCTCTTTGTTTCCATCGCTGGTGTCCCATAGTGGTTGAAAACCCATGCTATAATAAAGTACAATGGTAAGACCATCATTAACGGGAAACCTTATTAGGTTTCTTAGGCAAAAAGGTGATTAAAATTAAATCAGAAGAAAAGAAAAAAGGGGTTACCGATCCTTAATTTAGGTGTTTGGTGATCGATTATATGTGGGGTGTTAAAGCCACGTGTCAGCTTCGTAGATTAAGTTATATTTTCTATTTTCTTTTATTTCTTTCTTCTCTTTCTTTCTTTTCTTTTTTTGCCTTCGTCGCTGCGTCTTCTTGTTTTCTCCGTTCAAAAGACAGAGGCGAAACCCATCGCCACCACCACCAATAGAAACCACCACCGATCCTCCACCGATAGAAACCACCACCGATCAAAACCACCACCGATCCTCCAAACGACCACTGATCCTCCACCGATCGAAACCCCCACCGTTCGGAGGAAAGGTTCGAACCAACCATCGATCCTCCACCACCACTGTCTCTCTGTCTTCTCGTGTTCTCCGTGACAGAGAAAGGATCGAAACACAACACCGATGGAAACCCACAACCAAGGCCGACAATTTCTCTGTCCCTCGATCTTTCTGGATTCCTCTGTCCCTCGATCCTTCTCTACCTCGATTCCTCTGTCGATCGATTCGTCCAATCTTCTCAGTTCCACGGCGAGTCCCTCGATTCCTCTATCTTTCTTCAAATCGTTTGATGTCTCTGATTCTATTTCTCTGTTATTTTTGTAGTTACCGGAGCAATTGAAACTGTTGAGTGACTGAGAAGATAATAGAGGACAACGTTCTTGTTCATCAGATTGATGTCACTGATCCTGAGAACAAGAACGGCTTCTACTCTTGAAGGTACACTTTCCTTTGTTAATTGAAAAATGCATATACTATTTGGTAGATGCTTGTTTATTGTCGTGCAAGTTAATAGTTTCCACAAGTTTTAATTTAATTTTGTGGGCTTATATTGCAGGGAACAAAGAGGCGGAGCAGAGGAGAGTAGCTTGGAAGTGTCTGAAGCTGCTCCTGATTGCTAGTCCAGGTAACGTTCAATTCCTAAAAGCGTTCGATTGATTGCGTTTGGTAGTAGTTGATAGAGTTTAAGATTATCTGGTTGTGAGAATTAGGTTGTGGTTAGAGTTAAAATGTGTGATGAATGCGTCTGATTAATGTTTCAATAGTGGATAGAACTGAATGCTTGTTAGATATATGTCAACTCACCTCAATGCTTGGTCTCTGTATAAAGTTGTATGCTTGGTGAGTTAAATGCTAGTTTTAGTGTTACTTTAGGTGATGGTTAAGTAATAAATATGTTAGCTATATGTCAGTTCAGTATCAATCGAGTATGCTTGGTGAGTTAAATGTTTCTTTCAGTTCAACTCACCTCAATGCTTGGTCTCATCTTCTTTAAATTCGAGTATCATTCTTGTCTTTCTTTTCATCTTTAAATTCGAGTATCATTCTTGTCTTTCTTTTCATCTTCGAACATCTTCTTCTTTTCATCTCTCAACTCTGTTTCTTCTCTTTATCTTCCAACATCTTCTCCTCTCTTTGTTCTGAAATTAGAATATGGATTCCTATAATCCATATAGCCAGGGCCCTAATTTTGTTGATCTGCTTAACAGTCAACAAGATTTTCCCCCTGATGAATTCGGTTCTTCGCAGCGCCCTGTCTTTACTTCCCAAGGTACTGAGACATCAAGCTTCTGTGAAGACTCACATACCCAGCGCAAAGAAAGGAAGAAGTGGACTCCCGCTGATGATCTTGTACTCATTAGCGCCTGGTTAAATACCAGTAAGGATCCTGTCGTCAGCAATGAGCAGAAAGCCGGTGCTTTCTGGAGCCGCATTGCATCGTACTATGAAGCTTCACCAAAGGTGGAAAAGGGTGATAAGCGAGAACCTCTTCAGTGTAAGCAGAGGTGGCAGAAGCTGAACGATCTTGTGTGCAAGTTCTGTGGATCCTATGAGGCTGCAACAAGACAGAAGACAAGTGGGCAGAGTGAGAGTGATGTTGTGAAACTGGCACACAAGATCTTTTTCAACGATCACAAGCTTAAGTTTAACCTTCACCATGCTTGGGAGGAGCTCCGCTATGACCAGAAATGGTGTGAGCATGCTACTAGTAAGCTTGGTGGAAGCGCTAAGAAGAGAAAGTGTGAGGATGGAGCGGAAACAGCAAGCTCTCAAGCAACTATCAATCTAGATGAGGAACCTACTAAACGTCCAGCGGGTGTCAAGGCTGCGAAAGCAGCTTCTGCAAAGAAACTGGTAGTACAGAAAGAGGATGCGTTAAAGTTTCAGGCCATGTGCTCTATTAAAGAGAAGGACTTGGCCCTGCAAGAGAGACTTTCCAAAATGGATCTGCTTAAAAGTCTCATTTTAAAAAATGAGACACTTTCTCAAAATGAAGAAGCACTAAAGGCTAAGCTTCTTACAGAGATGCTGGATAACTAGTAGGAATGCCTCTGTGGCCGTGTCTTGTTCATATCCTGTTCTGTTATGTCTTTAAATCGAGTGTCTGTGTCTTCTTCATGTTCTTGTGATATGTTGTGTTCTGTTTATGTATCTTTGATTCGTTCGTGTTCTGTCTGTGTCATGTTATGATCTGTGTCATGTTTTATAATAAAATGTTCTTCATGTTCTTGTGATATGTTTCGCGTTGTATGTGATCCATTCTTTTATAATAAACCATGTTCTCTGTCTTGTCGTGTGCAGAGTGAAAAAAGGCAGGAAACGAAGGAGACAAAATGCAAGTTGTATGTTATAGTCACGAGTGTTGCAAGCAGTATGTTTAATGTATAATATTGTAGTCACGAGTGTTGTATGTTTCTGTCACGAGAATTCTAGGTATGTGTATTGGATTCTTCTGATTTGTATGTATGTGTCACGATTTTTTTTGTGTTTTGGATTCTTGTGATTTGTATGTATGTGTCACGATTTTTTTTGTGTTTTGGATTCTTGTGATTTGTATGTATGTGTCACGATTTTGGTAGATGATTGTGTCACTCTTCTCTCTTGCTCTATATAAAGCATTGCATTGTATGCATATCATCATCACGAACACTCGCCTTCCATTCATATTAAATCACAAACACACTTGTTTGCAAAGCAATCGCCTTCCATTCTGATCAGTTTCCTCTCTTCTCCTTGATAACAAATCCCTTCGTACCAGACCCATAACAAATCCATTCTCTCCTTAAACACTCACGATCATCACCAAAAAAAACTCTCTCCATAACACTCGATCATCACCAAAAAAAAACAAATTCTATGGCTTCTTCTTCTCATAACACTCCTGAGGAAGTAGAAGATTTTGATCAATATTTTGATAATTATTGCAATCAATATTTTGATCAAACGTTCGAGGAATTAGCCTTAACTTCTGCCGTTCAAGAAGATACAAGGAAAAAAAGAAAAAAACGAGTTCACATCGAAAGAAATCGTGAAGAAGGCGATGTACGTTTATGGAATGATTATTTCAGTGATACTCCAACATATCCTCAAAATATATTCCGACGCCGATTTAGAATGAACAAGCCATTGTTCATGCGTATTGTTGATCGATTCTCTAATGAAGTTGAATTCTTTCGACAAAAGAAAGATGCTCTCGGAAGGCTTAGTCTCTCTCCACTTCAAAAGTGTACAGCAGCCATTCGTGTCTTGGCATATGGTACTGCGGCTGATGCTGTTGACGAATACATCCGAATCGGTGAAACTACTACTCGGTCATGTGTGGAACATTTTGTGGACGGAATAATAAATTTATTCGGCAATGAGTACCTCAGAAGACCAACACCGGCTGATCTTCAACGTCTACTTGAAGTTGGCGAGTTCCGTGGATTTCCCGGGATGATAGGAAGCATCGATTGTATGCATTGGGAGTGGAAGAATTGTCCCACCGCTTGGAAAGGGCAATATTCACGTGGTTCGGGAAAACCCACGATTGTTTTAGAAGCGGTTGCTTCATATGATCTATGGATATGGCATGCCTTTTTTGGACCTCCAGGTACCTTAAATGATATAAATGTTCTTGATCGCTCACCCGTTTTTGATGACATAATACAAGGTCAAGCTCCGCAAGTGACTTTCTCTGTCAATGGAAGAGACTATCATTTGGGTTACTATCTCACCGACGGTATTTATCCGAAATGGGCAACTTTTATTCAATCTATTTCAATGCCACAAGGGCCGAAAGCGGTTTTATTTGCTCAACATCAAGAAGCTGTCCGAAAAGATGTCGAGCGTGCTTTTGGAGTCTTGCAAGCTCGATTTGGCATTGTTAAAAACCCCGCGCTTTTTTGGGATAAAGCAAAAATTGGAAAGATTATGAGAGCATGTATCATACTCCATAATATGATAGTCGAGGACGAACGAGCTGGATATGCTCACTTTAATGTTTCAGAGTTCGAACACGGAGAAGAGACCGGAAGTTCACATGTCGATCTCGATTATTCTACGGATATGCCTACAAATATCGCCAATATGATGGGTGTTCGAACTAGAATTCGTGATAGACAAATGCATCAACAACTCAAACATGATTTGGTTGAACATTTATGGAGTAAATTTGGACGTGGTGAAGACAACAACTGAATTCGGAATGTTTCTTTCAAATTATTCTCGTTTATTATAGTAATCCTTGTTTTTTTTTTAATTCAAAATCTACATTTAAAATGTCCTCTTTTATTATGTTTTATTTAATAAATAAATTTTATTTTTTTAAAAAAAATAAGAATCCCTAATTAAGAAACTACCATTGGAGGACACATTTCTAATTGTTTTTTAACTCAAGTTCTTAGGTAAAAAAAAGTACAATTAATTAATAAAAAAAGCATTAAGAACCCCTTTTGGGGTAATAGGGTTAATGTTGCTCTAAGAGGCCAAAAAGGACACTCTTTAGCAAGTTGCAAACTTGTTTTTTTATAGTAGTAACTAGTAAGTAGTAACTAGTAAGCAGAACATAATAAAGGTACGCAATGCACAACAATCAGATTATGAGGGTCCGATGTGTAAACTCTTTAAGAATGAATGGGTCTGCAGTGCAATTACTCAAAAAAGAATCCGCCCTTTTGAGATATTTTGCGACTGTCTTTAATATTAAACAACACTCTTCCTTCTCTACACAGAGCCTCCACACCTTATCATCTCTCTCTATCCCCTCTCCTCCTTTCCCATCTCCTTTTCTCTCTGGGTTTTAGCTGAGTTTGCGAGAGAGAGAGAGATAGAGAGATGGAAGGTCTAATCCAACCGAGAGGAATCCTCTCTTTACCCACCAAACCCATCGTAGCCGCCAGAACTCTCCTCCCACCTTCCCCCGCCTTAAAGCAAAGACTTTTCACCAGAAACCTACCTCCCTTATCAATTTCCTCTAATGGCCACACCAAAGTTCAATCCTTTCACCGAAACCCACTCACGATTTCGATTTCCCACAAGGAGAGAAACAGAGGCTTCATCTGCAAGGCGGAGTCCGCCGCCGGAGAAGGAGACTCGGTGACGACGCCGAACATCTTCGGCGTCGAGGTCACGACTCTGAAAAAGATTATCCCTTTAGGGCTAATGTTCTTCTGCATCCTCTTCAACTACACAATCCTCAGAGACACCAAAGACGTCCTGGTGGTGACGGCGAAAGGAAGCTCCGCCGAGATCATACCCTTTCTCAAGACGTGGGTGAATCTCCCTATGGCTATTGGCTTCATGTTGCTGTACACTAAGCTTTCAAATGTTCTCTCCAAAAAGGCTCTCTTTTACACTGTTATCATCCCTTTCATCGCCTACTTCGGAGCCTTTGGTTTCGTCATGTACCCTCTCAGCAACATGATTCACCCCGAGGCTCTTGCTGATAAGCTCCTCGCGACGCTCGGGCCTAGGTTCATGGGCCCTCTCGCGATCCTGAGGATTTGGAGTTTCTGTTTGTTCTATGTCATGGCTGAGCTTTGGGGTAGCGTTGTGGTTTCAGTTCTATTCTGGGGATTCGCCAATCAGGTGATTATAGAACCCTTTTGAATCCATCACTATCTTGTATTTGTATATTGACTAGTGTATGCAATCTTTTTGGTGGTAGATCACTACTGTTGATGAAGCCAAAAAGTTCTATCCTTTGTTTGGACTAGGTGCCAATGTTGCACTTATTTTCTCAGGAAGAACTGTCAAGTATTTCTCTAATATGAGGAAAAATCTTGGTCCTGGAGTTGATGGTTGGGCTGTTTCATTGAAAGCCATGATGAGTATTGTTGTGGGGATGGGCTTAGCCATCTGTTTCCTCTACTGGTGGGTCAATCGATACGTCCCCCTCCCTACCCGTAGCAAGAAGAAGAAGGTAATTATATGAATGAAAACATACAAAGTACTAATGGGATAGCTTATGAGGTTTCTTGTGATTCTGTGTTACAGGTGAAACCACAAATGGGAATGATGGAGAGCTTGAAGTTCCTGGTTTCATCACCGTACATCAGGGATCTCGCTACTTTGGTTGTTGCATATGGAATTAGTATCAACCTTGTTGAAGTCACATGGAAGTCAAAGCTTAAAGCTCAGGTGAGAAATGGAGAAGTTTAATAGTTTCTACTACTAAGCTTTCATCTTAGCTTCTAACAATCCTTTTCTTTTAACAGTTCCCTAGTCCGAACGAGTACTCAGCATTTATGGGTGACTTCTCTACCTGCACTGGTATTGCAACATTCACAATGATGCTTCTCAGTCAATACGTATTCAACAAGTATGGATGGGGAGTAGCTGCGAAGATCACGCCAACCGTTCTGTTACTGACCGGAGTTGCCTTCTTCTCTCTGATACTCTTTGGTGGCCCATTTGCGCCACTGGTTGCCAAGCTTGGTATGACACCGCTGCTGGCAGCAGTGTACGTTGGTGCCTTACAGAATATCTTCAGCAAGAGCGCCAAGTACAGCTTGTTCGATCCTTGCAAAGAAATGGCTTATATCCCATTGGATGAGGACACCAAGGTTTGGCTCCTTTCTCTCTTTAAGACAAGTAGTTACATTCTTATGATCTTTGTTTTTTAACAAGTGTAAGCGGTTTGTAGGTTAAAGGCAAAGCTGCAATTGATGTTGTTTGCAACCCATTGGGGAAATCAGGCGGTGCACTAATCCAGCAGTTTATGATCCTTACGTTCGGCTCACTGGCAAGCTCCACTCCTTACCTTGGAGTCATCTTGCTAGGTATAGTCACTGCTTGGCTAGCCGCTGCGAAGTCTCTGGAGGGACAGTTCAACACTTTGATGTCTGAAGAAGAGCTTGAGAAGGAGATGGAGAGAGCTGCATCGCTCAAGATTCCTGTTGTGTCCTCGGAAGAAGCGGCGTCAGGAGAATCTACGAGCCAGCTACCGGAGACATCTTCCCCGAGTAGCATTTAGACGATGATGACGGATATAAAAGATAATTGAGAGATTGTGTCACGTGAGTTGTTTTTAAGGTTTTGGCTGGAACAAGATTTTGATAGTGAGAAGACTTTAAAGTCAACCGTTAAGTCCTGCTTTGTTTTTGGTTCTCTTGATACCAAATAGCATTACTGAATTTATAAATTCGATAATCTTATGAATAATCTCATTTGAGACAACGTTTTAAACCATCTTGATTCTACTCAATTCATTACAGTGACAATGTAATTAGGGTTCTAAACTATGGCTAAGGTCACTCCTACACTAACACACTAGTCTCTCTCTCGTTCACCACCAAAGACGCTCTCTTTTCCCAAGAGCGGATTCACCATCTCCCTCGATCTGATCAAGCTTCTGAAGAACTTTCTGGAGCTTCTCAGGTCCAGTCTCAATCTTTTAACTTAATTTTCTAATAAAATTTTGAAATTTATGCTCATGCTTGTCCATCCCCGTACCTGCATTATTGTCCTTAACTAGAATGTGAAGAAAAGGAAGTGAATCAATAGGGTTTCAGCTCTGATTCATGGGTTTACAAAGATTTATCACTATCTGATTCGTTTTCCCGAGAAAATGTGTGTGCTTGCCAAGAGAAAGTTTGATACTCCAACAATATAATCATAGCATCAATTAAGATTCTTTATTTCTTTATACGTTTTTGTTAAAAAAACGCTAACCCATCTGATCTATCGCTATTAAGTTGACAGATCCGTAGAGACGACAAAGCAATGAAATTTTAGTATGATGCCAAGTGTTAATGAAAAAAATCATTTTCTCCATACGTGCTTTCATGCATTTAGCAGAGCACTCACGTTCTTGAGAACCGCCTCTCATTGCTGAAAGAGGACGTTGAAAATCTATTTCTAGATAAATGTGTCGGATTCGGTTTTGTGACTGCTCGATGAGGTGATCTCTGTTTCGAAGAGACTGAATCACTGTAAATCGTCTCGGCTTAGAGTATTAGTGTTTTCGAGCAAGCAATATAAGCATGCGAGTGTCACCACCTTCGCCACCATGAGAGCTCTGCATTAGACGACCTTGAAGATGAGAAGAAAATTCCAGGAACGAACCACCAGCAAGTCTCACGTGCTGGTCGCATCTGAAACAACCTTTACAATTTAGATGGTCAAATAACCTTCAATTTCTTTTATTATGCAACTATGTTTTCTAAATTTAAAGGAGCTATACTTTTTTTTATTTCACACAGTTATTGTTTTGCTTATTGATCCACTTTTTTCGATTTTATGTATTAAACCCCTAAGTCCATAACTACTACAACGTGATAGGCGAAATATGAAAAAAAAATATTTTCCAAAGCTTCTTCTAAAACTTGTAAACACCATATATTAAATTTTAATATTAGTGAACCCATTATAAAAAATATCTGGCTTCACCCCTGATAATAATCATACATTTAGTTCTATCTGACTTATCGTTTAAAGTATACCTTATATTATACATAATCATAATATATAATTTTAACATTAATATAGACATCTTATTCCGCGTTTTGCGCGGGTTACTATCTAGTATATACTTATATGCATTGTTGCAGATGAGTGATCTATCTTGTATAGTGATCTGTCTTTTGCCTTAATGATTTGTGTTCTCTTGACTTCAGTTTCAGAGATTGAAGGAAGATGATGAAGTCATAGGACTCAAGACTTTAAGGCTGTGTCTTCTAGTGGGTGGTTTTAAACATGGTGAAGGATAATGCCGTCTCTCGTCCTTTCACTCGTTCCCTTGCCTCTGCTTTGCGCGCTTCTACTACACAGAATCAACAGAGAGCAAACACTAAAAGACCAGCCTCTGAGGATAAGAACGTAACTGCACCCAATAAGAAGAAGAGGCGAGCAGTTCTAGGGGATATCTCAAATGTTACCTTCAATGCACCTAAACTTGAGGTTGTTAAAAGTGCATAATGTTCTTTTGTGCTAATGCTTTCCTTCCTGTGAAGATCTTGTATGAGTAAAATTTGCATCTCTTTAACATGTTTATTGTCATTTCAGGCCAAAAACATCAAGCAGGTAAAGAAAGGACGGGGTACATCTCAGTTGGCATCATCTTGTGTTACTTCAGAAATCACAAAACTTCAGTCCAAGACCGATGCAAAAGCTGAAGCTGTATCAGTGACAGCAGGAAGCATGTCTCTTTGTAAAGGCACAAATGACACACCTGATATCCCAAAATTCATAGACATTGATTCAGATGACAAGGATCCTTTACTCTGCTGCCTCTATGCCCCTGAAATCTACTACAGCCTGCGTGATAAACTTCAAAAAGTGATAGTCTATTAACGTCAAAAAAAAGAAGTTAAAGAAAAACAGCTGAAGCAGCGATGACCAATCTAACCACCACCCATGGGTCTGTAATGTTGCTTCTTCTATATGCAGACACAGTTTAGTTCCATAACTTTAACTTCTTTTTTTTCCTAGCAGAATCCAACACTTGAGCATTACACAACGTACAAAGCCTCAGATCTGAAAGCATCTGTTTATGCGTTACAAGATCTGCAGCTTAACACCAAAGGTTGCCCGTTGAGCGCTGTACGCATGAAGTATAAGCAAGAGAAAGTAAGTTGATATACACTTAGACCACATACTAAACCCGGTTTGGTATCCATTCTCATAAGACTCTTTTGGATTCGCAGTTCAAATTTGTGGCGGTACTCACATCTCCTAAATTACTTGACACACTATTCTGAAGGGCTTAAACCGAACGTTTCTACCAATAATAGATTTAGTAACATTGATGGTGGTCCAGTTCATCTTCTTTAATATGTTACAAACTTACAATTTTGTTCATAAAACAAGTTCCCACAAGCCTCTCTATTCAAGTGTTTGTTAATTATCCTTTTTTACCATTTGTTTGTCCAATTTATTGGTCAAGGCTTTGGCTTGTTCTGCTCTTGGTGGAGTTCAAACTCTTCTTAATTTCAATTCAAGCATAATTACCTGATTAAATTTTGGCTTAATTTGATCTATGGTTTGTAACCAGACCCGGTTTCATCTATTCGATAACAAAAGGTTATTTTTGGTTTGACTTGTTTCTCGTTCCGGTTTAGTTCGTCAGATATCCTTCATGATTAGTATTACAAAAAGTGGACGTGCCGGAGTGGTTATCGGGCATGACTAGAAATCATGTGGGCTTTGCCCGCGCAGGTTCGAATCCTGCCGTTCACGATTTTTATTTTCTTCCTTCTTTTTTTTTTTGGCATTTCAGTTGACTATCATGCCGTTCACGATTTTTATTTTCTTCCTTCTTTTTTTTTGGCATTTCGGTTGACTATCATGCCCACACTGGCCCTGTAAACTCCATTGTTTTCACCTACGTGGTTGTTTATGTACGTGTGTTGCTATACTTGTTGTATTTTCATGCACTACAACATTTGGTTCAACCAAGCCCTTTTACAAAAAAAAAACAAAAAAAAACAAAACATTTGGTTCAACCGTTCAAGTGTCTATAAATGAGAAGATAGAGGCCCACATAAAACGATAACGACATCGACGTTAGGTCTAAAATAAACAAAAATGGTTTGGTGGGCATCTCTTCAAATGCCAACGAATCTCGAATATTCCATATATTATCTGTCATTTCCCTTTCTTTGATAAACTATGAAACAATACAAGAGGGACAAACATTTGAGGTTTTTAAGCAAAAAATTATATTTAATTTGAGGATACACCAGAAAAACAAGCTATTACGATTCTAAAATTTTAGTAAACAATTGAATTTATGAGTCAATTTTGTTTATAACAATGACATTTTAAAATAAATGAACTAGTTGTGTATGAACCTGTCAAGACAAACGAGAAAACAAGTTAGCCAGGACTTGCGTCGGTGAGACCGAACCAGATGAATTGTTTAGAGAGAGATATTGAACGTTGGGTCACGAGGGCGGGGGTATGCACCCACCAACCCAAGTGTCACAATCTATTTGAGGTGGTAATGGTCCCCAACTTACCCGCAGGAATATCATGGGACCGCTCCTTAACTCTTGCAAGGTCATTTGCTTTGGTCGGTGCAGTACTACTGCGCTAGTACCCCGTGATCCCTCCCTTCTCTTTCTCTCTTCAATATAATAAGCGATAACATGCAATTATATTATTTTAATACATGATTTAGATCTTCTTTTTTTGAGCAAAGATTTGTAGATACCAATAAGTATCTGACACTATGGAATGGATGAAATACTAGATTAAAGGATCGATCACATGCTCTTACAATTATAATTCACGTCAATAAAATCAAAACAACTCAACATATCTATATATATAAAAAATGTTCGCCTCACTCCTGCTTTGCCACGTGAAAAGTCGATGTCTGACAGGCCGACACGTGTCCCGGCTGTATTAAACGCACCACTTCATTTAATCTGAGAATTTGTTGGGCTTTTATCGTTAGGGGAATATCTATAATGTTTTGGGCTTCTACTTTCTGATTATGTATGCTGTCCGTCGGCCCAACCTCGATAACCCTAAATCTAATGAAGCAAAGAAACGTAGGTCGCCTCTCTCCTTCTTTCTGCGGCGCTTGAAAACGTCTTAGCTTCTTTCAAATCTCTGAAACGGTTCGAGTTGAACTTTTACATATGCAATTGTTATATCGGCTCTTTGAATCACTTTTGCATCTGTTTTTTTTTTGTGAGGCATAAAGAATCAATCTTCAGGAACGTCGTCAATGGATTCCGACATGGTGGAAATCGCTCCTCATGCGTTCGCTTCGGGTTCGACAACTCTAGAAATCCAAAAAGGTTAAATCTTTATATCCTTTTTTGTAGTTTATGTACCCATTTTCGTTGACTCCCTTAACAAGAAGATCCAAAGTCGTACTTGAGCAGTATCTTATAAATCTTATCAACTCCAATGATTGTACTCCAGAAACAGCGCTCTTACAATGTAAATTCTGGAGTACAAGCTCCTTCTTGGCAAGGTAATATGAGAGAGAGTCCTCATTTGGTTCATAACTAATTTGACAGCTTTGTGAATCGTGGTTATGTAAAATATAGTATTATAGATGATCTTTGGTCAGTACAATTTAAGTGACTTGACTATACATGACTTTCATTATGCTAATTACATATTTAAACTGTTATCTTAAAGCATTGGATATGTATCTCATGCATTCATGTGTCTGTTGTGAGTTTTCTAGGCTGGTGATATTTTTGCTTCAGCCTATAAAAGTGTTACCACTCAACAGAGGTAGATAGAAT
>NC_027755.1:21347842-21399431 GCF_000695525.1 Brassica oleracea var. oleracea
ATGTATTTTATTATCTTCTATTTTGGTGAAAGATTAAAAAGTAAATTTCTTAAGATGGGTGAAGCTTTTGAGGTCAATTGCTATCTTTTCAGTTGAGATCTTGGCGGAGAAGCTCAATGATGACTGAAGTGTTCATTATTTCTTGATATATGATTGATTCTGGTGTTTTTCCTTCTGTCTCATCATCATGAATTCTATGTATTCTTTTATAAATGATAACCACATGGAGCTGTAGCCAGTTCTTCTGTATAATAACCAACAACAAATGAATTATTTTTGAATTTCCTATCTCAACTAAAGAACTTCTCTAAATATGCATATATTAAGCTGGCTAATTTTATATGCCATAAATCAACTTCGCAATCTTGCATACTCACTGCAAAACATCAAATTCTTCAAATAACAATGAAATAATGTCTGCTAGCGTGGATAGACCACCAGAAATAAAGTCATTTTTTTATTGAAAATAAACTAAATATTTACAAATTTGTATAGAAATTTAAAATAATTTAGCAGAAAAAGATTAAGCGATTTTTCTATATGTTCTCAAACCTGTTAACGATATGATATCTTAACCATTTTAATTGGCCCGTTTGCAGGCTTTCCAATTCCTTTCGACAATTGGTTTTAATTTATAAGTTGTAACCGCATTGTTTGAGACAAAACTTTGCTAATATTTTTGACATCACCATTAAAGACAAGGAGAGGCATTATGATTTTCTTTAAACGTTTTTTGTAATGTTCTTATCTCTAATCACCAGTCTTTGTCCATGTAAAATAGTAATGTGTATGAATCATGGATATGTAAAGGGCTAAGCATTCTCTCCAAAAGTAGCACTAAATTAAGTTGTTGATTCTGATTCCCGTTAATGATATTGACTCTGAAGAATTCGTCTGTGAAGCTGTTGAATCCACCTTGCTTACGACTGGAACCGGGGACTCTACCACTGGATTTGCATATTAAAAATCATATATCCGTAATGAAAAATATAAATGTAACACATCCCACCCCTAGGGCGGACCGACCCTAGTACATATATATATATATATATATATTCTTACTTCAGTACAGTACTATAACTTTCAATGGAATTTTCCACGATTTATAATAAAGATAATATGTATCACCATTTGATGGCATTGTCAATATAAACACCGAATTTTGGTGAGCTTGTTGGTTTGCATTAATTATATAAAAACTTTATAATTACGACAGGGACGACGATCACGTCTAATCATATCTTGGATGGATAGTACAAGTTATGCTAGCGTGTAAACCCATCTGCTTCTCTTTTTTTTTTTTTAATTACAGTTAGTTGGATTGGTTTGAATTGTATATTTACATGATTTTTGTGGTTGTGGTAATATGAGTCCAAACGGTAACTTCGATTTTAGTAATAATCGGTGCAGAATGGAAATAGAAGTCAACGCTTTTCATATAGTATGTAGATAAGTGCAAGTTTGATAAAATAAGCGGAGTAAAATAATATTTAATTGGTGAAACAATATTTTACGGTTTTGCAAAATAAATATTTAAAAGTTTGAAATAATTTTTAAAAATTATAAATTTGAAAAAAATTGGCATTGAATGGAGTCACCATATGTGTGACCGGTTTTTAACCAATTTGTTTGACATGACTCAAATACGGTTTTAACACAAATTATAATCGGATAAACCAACCAGTGGACCGACACATCCATTTAATTTTCAAATCGCTGACTAAAATTTAATATAGAGAATATTGGCCCAATATGCCAACATGGGTCGAAAATTTGGAAAGTATTCAAATCATAAAAGAATCCACCAACTCTGTTTATATTTATGTGCCTTCGGACGTTTTTGCCCCTATGGGAGTACACGTAAGACAGAAGGAACGGAGCAGATGGCTTTTGTCCGAAGTACAGATTGAATCGGCGTCATATCTACAAGTACAAGTTTAGGTTCCTGTTGCAGGGTAGGTCTCCAGCTATCTCGTCCCCAGCCACTCCTTTTGTTGGAGAGGCGTGTAAGGTACAAATCGATATCTTCAGAGAATCGGTGAAAAGATCTGGTCATAATAGAGAATGTAGGTTCGTAAATGTTATCCTCCAATGTTTAGGGTTTCCGATTTTCTATTCAAAGGACGCCTGCAATGTCATAAATGGCAACCTGATTGGGTAGAGAGAGAACGGAGACTGTTAAAGAGAGGAACTATAAGTTGGAGAACTCCTTTTACAATAGCCGTTATCCCTTCGATTAAGGTTTGCTCTTTATCTTTTGTCTTTTGTCATTAATGGTGATTTGTATCTAATAACGTTTTGAGTTATATACTGCAACCGTTTCCGTTAATGACAATGACATTGTATGATTTTCAGGTAACTAGATTGGCATGGGGCAGCTTGTTAATCTGGTCGTTGGCGTCTGGGAGCAAGTTAGTAGTGGTGGATGGCTGTTCTTAGAAGATCCAACAGAACGGAAATATGCTGTCATGGTTCATGAGAACCAGACATATGCATCGTTGATGGATCTTGTATAGGCATATTTGTATCTCTATTTGTAATCACTATATTGGTACTTGTACTCTCATTCACAATGTGTGTTTTGAACACCTAAATATACCGCAGCTTCCAAGATGGGACCCATTTTAGAAGGGTTGCGCATCATGAAACATTATTGAGAACATTGTTCACTGGCTTGTTTCATTACGCAAGCTCTATATTTATATGTATGGACCACATTGAGAGCTATAAAAGTTGTTTACTAAAACTCACCGGAATTTCAAGAATTTTATTGATTATGAGAATGTTTAGCACAACTCATTGTAATGTAAAAATCTAAGCAGAGGTAAGATATGTAAGCAAATGTACAGATTGAGTAACGAAAGAGAAGAGAGGGTATTTAACATCTGGACTCAACCGGTGTTATTACATATGGCAATGTGAGACAATGTTTGAATAAGCACATGCTCCTCCTTATCTGCTAATCTGTTTGTTAACAACCACGTAACTTTGTACCGGGCATCGTGTGCAAAGTAGAGAATAAAAACTTATGTGCTGAATCACTACTGTATATATCATTTGGAATATATGGATGTAATTGCATATGTAATTGTGTAACTGTTAATCTGTTTGTTAACAGCTACCCCACTTTTTAGCGGGTATCGTATGGAATGTTTATGATAATAATGCATCTTACTGAGTAATAAACTTGATACATCATGAATTATTTGGTAGCAGTTAACAACATGCATAATGAAGAACTAGTTCCACACTGAAAAGAAAGAGAAATGTTTTACACGACATGTAGGCCCGTCGATCGAGATAGATGGTACTAAAACAACATAATACTTGGTTGATGTCACGGTAGACAAGTACAGCCAAATGTTTGGCAGCTACCGACAGAGTAGCAGCGTTGACCTCTTTGCATCCCTCCATTCCATTCGCGGTCAGCTGCAGTGAGACCTCCAACAAACATTGATTTCTTGAATGTGAAGCCTTTCCTTTAATAGACATACAAGTTCATCAGAAGTCTCGTCTTCAATATGGTCATCCCAAATAAGATCCTCAGGGGAGTGTGACGTATCCCCGGTCATTGATATGACCTCAATCTGCGAACCAAAACAAACATAATGATATCAAATTCTAATGTAATCGTTATCGGTTATTACCAGCGTTATCGGTTATTTCCAGCGTTAACGGTCACCAAGCATGATAGCTCACATTTTACGGACAAGACATCTAACAAACCAAATAGTGCTAGCATATATAGATAGTAAAAGCTAAGTTATAGAATAGTTATGCAGGTCAGGCTATATATATATGCTACTGAAAATTAAAACAATCAGTGGCCGATTAATGTCTACTCCAAACATTAACCGTAATTGCTAGTGTTATCAGTTACATTCATGAAAGATTCCATTTAAGATTATGTAACAACATCTAACAAACAAAATAGCGATAACAAATAGATATTTGTGGCTATGTTAAAACATTGACGATGCAGTTCAGACAATAATAGGTTGGGCAGAAGATTAATGTGCTTAAGCTAGCATCATAAAAAGGCCTAACAAAGGACAAAATCAACTATGTGAAACAACTTTGCGGGTGCTGACGTTTTCATCTTCGTCTAGCCCCTTGACGTGTGCTGGATTCACGCAATATCGAACTGCTGAAAGAGATGTGGGAGGTTTGGAGCCAACATACACTTCTTCTTCTTCGGCTTGCGAATCACCGCAGTCGTTCTCAGACTCGGAGTCTAACTCAATCACAATCACAGGTTCTACCTGTGGAACGACCTCTTTAATCTGTTGGACCGCTTCCATGAACACAAGCTAAATAGCGTCCACAAATCTGCGAGACCGCTTGCATGATTATGGAGGAAAAACAATAAAAAGAAGTGACTTATGCTTGTTAAATGTAATTCTTGACTTTTCATTTACCCCAGTCGTAGTTATGAGTACTTGCAAGGTCCAGCGCATGTTGTCTAGAATAGGGTCTTAGGGTGTAGGCTCTAACAAGAAATCTGTAAGTACAAGATATGGATGTGGAGATGGTATAGGGGTGTTTCGGTATTAAAAAAAGTCTAACAGTGTCGGGGGTATTTTGCAAAATTTTTCGATTCTCGTGTGTATGGCGCCTAAATTCTCTTTAATATAACTAATATTTTATGTATACATTAGTATGTATGAAATATAGAAATAAGTGAATATTTGATTAACATTTTAGGAAGTATTTGCTTAAATTTTAGTTTATTCATTAAAATAGTGATAGTGAAAACTATCAGATAATTAAAATAATTTCATATATTTTAAATACCAATTTTAATTTTGAGTATTTTATACTCGAATAAAAATATAAAATATTTAAAATGAATAATAAAAAATAAAAAATAAATAAACAAAAAGAAGAAAACACATTTTGTTGTATGCAATGAGTATAATTAATAGGATATAAAATAAATGTATTTCCATATACTTTATATTTATTGTTTTAAAATAGAATAAAATATTATTATAATTATTTAGTGTGTTATTTGATGAGACTGCTACTCCGCACCCATTGTATAAGTTTTTTTTTTTTGTCATCACCTATTGTATAAGTTTTTAGTGCGTTTTTTTGTTGTTAGGCAAGTTTGACTTTCAGTGTGGTTTTGCTATTTCTCACAAATGTTTTGGGTTGCGGTTTAAACAAAACAGCTTTGTAAAATGCAACTAGTATGTTACCATTCATTATTATAAGTAGACCTGGGCATAATATCCGTAACCCGAAATCCGAACCGAATCCGAACCGAAAAATCCGATCCGTATCCGGTCCGAAATGTAAAAAATATCCGAATGGGTCTTGTAAGGTGGTACAAAACATATTCGAACCCGAAGTGTTATTAACCGAACCCGAATGGGTAACCCAAAAAACCGAAAAATCCGAAAAATCCGAAAAGATATCCAAAGAAACCGATCCGAATGTCCAAAATAATATAAATATAATTATATGAAACTTGAATATATACTTCAAATATTCAATTTCATATTTATTTTGATATGTTATCTAACAATAAGTATTTAAAAATTAAATAACTACTTTAAATACTTAAAACTATATAAATAAATATATATTTCTTATGTTTTACTTTTAAATTTTAGATTTTATTTCGGTTATATCCGAACCGATCTGATATAACCTGAATCCGAATGATATATGATTACTTTATGAGTTCTATGATGTGATACAAAACCGATCCGAACCCGATGTGTTCTATCCGAACCCGACCCGTACTTGCAAATTTATTAGAATGATACCTAGGAGGTGTTATAAAAGGGAACCGAAATCCAAAAAATCTGATCCAAACGCCAACGGTACCCGAATGCCCATGCCTAATTATAAGCGAAACAAAATTAAAACATATGGAATGTAATAGATTGATTTGGAAAATTTTGTGAGTGTGTGGGTTTAGTGAGTGGACAAAGCTATAAAGTAATAGATTGATTTGAATTTTTTTGTTCAAATCTAATTTGTAATCAGATTTGAATTCTCGTTTTTGAATTGAATAAAATTTTAATTTAAAAAAAAAATATTAAAGCGTGGCATGGTGTAATTACGGTTCATGTGTTTTGCGAACCAAATACAATTTAATAGATTAAGTGATGTAAAATAATGTATGATTGGAAAAAACTTTTTACAGTTTTGTTAGATAGATATTAAAAATAAGTTGAAAGACATTTTATAACCGTCTAGTCCCGTGGACCCCATTCATAACCTTGGATGTTGAATGGAGACAAATTGGCCGTATGATTTTCAGTTTATTTTCCTAAAACCACTTATAGTCATCATTCACGTTATTTTTCTTTTGGTCAAATACAGACACATCTATTAAAACCAAATCTTATATTGGAACCCTCGGTATTATGTAGTGGTGGTACAATGACAAAGGCAAAAGATAATAATTAATTTAATATAGTTTATCTGGAATCTAATAACTAATAAGTGTTTCAATTTTCAATATGGCACAACTCGAAGTGTCAATATCATCTACCGACCTACCTCTTTTTGTGGATATTAATAAGTGTTATTTTTTTAAATTATCTTACGTTCCTTGTTGTGTTTTGGATATGTTATACTAATATTTTGGCTTACATTGTGTTTATTTTTTGGGTTAGAAGTTTCACTTAACTTATTTTAGTTTACACTTTATTTTCAAAAGTATATATCTGATTCATCTAAATATTTTATGAAATTAATCAAAAATTAATATTAAATATTTACCCCGTAAATATTGCTACTATACACCATATTCTAAAATGGTACAACATTTACAATTATAATACTTTCTATTTTGGAAATCAAATAAGTTAAAGTTTAGAACCACTTTTACTAAAAATATGCAAATATTCACTATTTTTACATATATATTTATATTTAAAATAATAGTTATATTTAATTTTAACCAGTGCTTGAACTAGATCGAATCGAACCGGTAGGTCGAACAATGACTTATTCCTTTATTTGATTATGGGTTGTGTTAAAATGGATAGAATTGGTTGAATTCATTAAAATCGGTGATCCATTTCATACCAAAATTCAGTTTTTTAAATTTGAATTAAAAATAAAATAAGTAAACTTGAAATAATTTCATATTATTACATTATTTAAATATTTATTTAATAAAACTGTAAATATTTTTCACCAATCAAATATTATTTTGCACTACTTGTCCTGTTAAAACCATATTTATCCTAAACAATGCACAAACTTTAGTTAAATCATATAACATTTTTGTTTCGCATCACTTATATTATAGAACCTCCAATTACTATTCTGACCTTCAAATTTACAACACTGAATAATGATTACATAAAAAAAAAAAGCTTTAATTGTATTGTTTCAATAGCGAGAAACTTCCACCGAGAATAATATTTACTATTTATTTCACTTATATTTCACCAATCAAGTGAAATACTCATTTTTGACATGTACTCTCTTTGAAATAACGGGAAACATACAATACTATTTTTTTTTGTTCACCAACATACACTAATATTTTTTTTTATCACTGAAAATTTCATTGTATTGAGAGAATGTGATAACAGGATCAACATCCCAACTAGAACACAAGAACTGAAAGAAAATGCATTAAGTTTAGAAAAAGAAAGGCCTGATACCAGTAGGTACCGTAACAGAAGGCCATAAAGGAATAAAAATGAGAAAGCTATTAAGTATTAACCAATTCGCTTCTCTTCGTTGAGCGTTTGGGAGAGCCAGAAAGGACCTCCTCTAGCAACGTAGGACTGTGTTCGATTATCTCTCGTCACACTAGCAGCGATCCTAGTTGCAGGGAAGTTCCTTGAAGTGTTTACGTGTGCAAAACGCCACGATTCCAAGTCACTCAACAGGGCTAGAATTGTAGAGGAGAGGCATCCTAGTGACGGAAATCTATCAGGATTGAGGAGTACCTCTCTCGCTTGTTCGAAATCCGCCTCAAAAGTAATGTTCTGTTGGTTAGTGCTTCTCATACCCTCTACTGCCCATAGTATAACCCAGAATTCCGCTTCTCTATTAGACCCAATGCCAGAATATTGTCTACGACTATGTAGCATCACTGAGCCATTACTGTCTCTAAGGATCCATGCAGCTCCACTAGATGATGAACCTTCTGACCAAGATGCTCCTATGTTGCATTTCACGGTCCCCTGTTCCGGACGTTTCCAAGAGGCAGAATGTGTCAACTCTCTTGTGTCCATAGTGGAGATATGAGTCGAATGATTGACAGAGAACCAGACCTCTGCATCTTCCTTAGCACGAGAAGCTATAGAAGCTGGATCATACTTGGTTTTTTCAAACACCAGAGCGTTTCTAGCTTTCCAAAGGTGCCACATGATCTATGGGAAAGGTTTCACTATCTCAGCATCTTGCCTCTTCCGTGTATTGACCACCACCATATGAAATAGAGTTAGAAACACCGACCCATGAGAGAAACCATGAGTCGGGAGGGGTATTCCAGACAAAGCCCATGTCTCAGCAGCCGTGGGACATTGGAACAGAACATGGCATATACTTTCTGAGGGTGCTCCACATGAAACACAGGTTGGATCAACCGGAATGTGTCTCGACCGTAACCTTTCCTTCACTGCCAAGGCACCAGAAAGTGCTTTCCAAAGAAAATGTTTAAGCTTAGCTGGGGCCTTAGTTTTCCATATCGCACGCCATAGTTGCTTCTCAATCGGAGAAGTAGTGATGTTGGGCGGGTGATGAAAGTTTTCTAAGGTTTCTGAGAACTTGTACCCACTCTGAGATGTATAAGCACCGTGTTTTGTAAAACCCCAAATAACAACATCTTCATTTCTTATGGAGTTTTTCATACGCAGAATTCTTTCTGCATCTTCAACCATAAAGAGTTCCCTTACTCTAGCTTCATTCCAGAGCCTTGTATTGTTAATCATTAGGTCCGAGACCTTGAGCGTCAAGTCAACAATACCGTCATGTCTATACATCGGAGGTCTTGGTATCGTGTCCAGAATCCAGTTGTCACACCACACACTGGTTCCTGTTCCGGGACCTATAGATGTAATCAGGCCTTGTTTCATAAGATCACACCCATGCATCAAACTACGCCAGGCGTATGATGGCCTTGATCCGATACCGCAAGATAAGAATTCAGAGTTCGGGAAGTATCTACTCTTCAAGATACGTGCCATTAGAGATTCAGGATGTTTCCATACCCTCCAAGCTTGTTTAGCAAGTAAGGCTTGGTTGAATCTTGCTATGTCATGAAAGCCTAGACCACCATCTTCCTTGCTGAGACACAGTTTTTTCCAAGCAACCCATGAAATCTTCTTTTTATTGTCTCCACTACTTCACCAAAACTCTATCATGGCGTTTGTGATCTTCTCACATAGATCTTTAGGCAACTTAAAGACTGACATCGCGTAAACAGGTAGTGCCAAGGCAATAAATTTGAGAAGTATCTCCTTCCCTCCTTGTGAAAGAGATTTCGCGAACCAGCCTTGGAGCCTTCCTTGCAATTTTTCTTTAATGAAGCTCAGTATCTTTCTCTTCGATCCTTTTAGAGACTCTTGTAAACCTAAATAGGTACCCTCTTCACCTTCTTTGTCGATCCCCAAGGCCTCTTTGAGAATCTCTTTAGTGTCCCCTAACACCTTCGATCCAAAGATAATAGATGACTTGTACCTGTTTATGACTTGCCCTGAAGCATCCCCATAGAGTTTCAAGATACGCATCACCTCATCACAGTCCTCCTTAGACGCTCTGCATAGCAACAAACTATCATCGGCGAATAACAGATGATGCACCGAGGGTCCTTCTGTTGATAGTGCAATGCCTTTCAGACGGCCGTTAGCTTCCGAATGGTTTAGAGAATGCACTAGAGCTTCAGAACACAAAATAAATAGGAGAGGAGACAGGGGATCTCCTTGCCTATTGCCTCTCTCAGGCTTGATGAACCCATGTGATTGACCATTGAGCAGGACCGAATAAGACACAGTAGATATACATGTCATCACCCATCGAATCCAAACTCTATCAAAACCCAAATTTTCAAACAGAGCTTCCATAAACCACCACTCAACTCTATCATATGCCTTGGACATATCGGTTTTAATGGCCATACAGTTTTTCGCCACTGATTCTTTAGCATGAAGCGCATGAACCATCTCATGAGCTATTGTGATATTATCAGAGATTAGTCTTCCTGGGACAAAGGCTCCTTGTGTGTCTGATACTATTAAGGGCAGAATAGGTTTCAAGCGATCGCAAAGGATGCGTGAAACAATCTTATAATGAACAGAGCACAAGCTTATTGGCCTCATATCAATCATCAGAGTTGGATTGAGAACTTTTGGCAATAGACATAACTGAGTTTGGTTCCAGCCTGCCGGGAGCACTGAGGAAGAGAAGAAGCTCATGATTTCCTTAGTGAGTGCCGGTCCGACAATGTGCCAATAACTTTGGTAGAAACATCCAGTAAGTCTATCTTCCCCTAGAGCACTAGATCCTTTCACACCGAAAGCATCTTTCTTTATCTCCTCTTCTGAAGCCGGTTTAGTCAGCTCCTGGTTCATCTCAGGTGTTACACGCCCCGCAAAACCTTCAAATAATGCTTCCAAATCACATGGATTTGTGCTCATAAAAAGGTCTCTAAAATACTCCACATCAATGTGACCTTTGGCCCCTTCCGAGAAATGCTCGACCCCGTTATTATCCATGAGCATCAATACTCGGTTTCTCACTTTCCTGCCCTTAACGCAATTGTGAAAATATCTTGTGTTGCGGTCACCCTCCTTGAGCCATTGCTCACGGCATCTTTGTCTCCAGAATAGTTCTTCATCTCGGTAAGCTTGAGCTAAATCTCTCTTCATCTGTTTCAGTAGCTTCAAGTCTGGCGATAACTTTGTTATTTCACACTCCAGTCGCTCTCTAAGTTCCAAAATTTGAACCTTAGAGTTCATGTTGTGAGCTTTCTTCCATTTGGATAGCTCCTGTCTACAACACGCAATCCTGTCCAAGAGGCTAGTATCCTCATTGTGATGATTGTTGTTCCATCCTCTATCTACAGCTTCTTCTGCTCCTTCTCTGCCCACTATTCTCTTATCAAAATAGAACCTTCCTCTATCTAAAGTACTGCTCTCTGCAGCGAAACTGATTCTAATGGGCCGGTGATCCGATGCCCATAGAGCCATGTACTCCATCTGAGCGCGTGGGAAGAGACGGAACCATTCATCATTACCGAAGCTCCGATCAAGCCTGCATTGAACCCAGGCCCTATCTCGTACACCGGCCCATGATAGTTGGTTTCCAATACTTCTGAGTTCCTTGATTTTGCAATTTTCAGCCATATGTCTGAAGTCCCAGAAGGTTGAGTCGTCTCTGACAGCTCCTCCAAGCTTCTCTTTATTGCTCATTAGCTCATTAAAGTCACCTACAAGCAACCACGGCTCGTTTCTCGTCAAGCCAATACCCAAAAGTTGTTCCCATACCCTATTTCTTCTTGCTCTAACAAGGTCTCCATATACACATGAGAGATAAAAAACCATCAAACCCATTTGGATTTTTAGGTCAATGATTCTTTTGTCTCTAGAAAGAATGTCCACCTTAAAATTCTTTTTCTACATTACAGCTAAGCCACCACTAAGACCAATTGGCTCCATTGTAGTCATACCATCGTAACCCAACTCCTTCTTCATATTCACCATATACCGACGTCGCTGTTTAGTTTCCATCAAAAACAAAAAATCCAGGAAAAATTTTCTTCTGATTTCCCGGATATATTGAACTGTCTCCGAGCTTCCTGCTCCTCGACAGTTCCAACTCAATACGCTCATTGGGATGGCAGCGGCTTCAAACCGGAAGCCACCGTAGTAGAGTTGGTTTTTGAGGATTTGCTAGCACCTTGTGCAGCACGGTTCTCAGCCTTACGTTTAGCAGAGCCGTCCTGACTTGAGGAATCCGCTTGTGCATTGCTATCTGCAATTGTGTTTCCGGAACGTCTTTGCCATGCAGGAGGGCAACGTCGAGCCTTTCTTCCCGACTTACCAACACCGGAAGATAAGGACTGTCCTCCAGTCCCCACTTTAAATATCGTTGTGTTGTTCATGAGAGGTCTAGAACTGCAACTCAGATCTTGAGAATTATCATCAGAGCGTTCACCGTGAAGGGAGTGGTCTAACGCCGAGATAACCAGTTTATCACCATGAATGCTACGTCTCTGGAGCCTCGATGATTCCTCATCATAATTGAACATGTGGCCCTTCCCCTTGTTTAGATCATGAGTTATCTTCATTTGACGAGCTGAAGACTCATGTTTAGATTATTCAATGGATTGCTTAAACCTCTGAATACGTGCCATACGTTCAGTCTCATCAGCATGAGACACATACTGAACTGCCATTCTTCTATCTTCTTCTGACAGCTCTGGGAACAATACTGGAAAGCCCGGAGGTCCTGTACGGTTATTGTTTTCTCCCTGTAAACGGAGATGGTTTTCCTGAGGCAGAGGGACCAAGGCAGAGCTTCTCTCCTTACCCCACGTATCATGATTTCTTCTTCTGATGTAGGGGCATACAGCTTTCTCATGCGTGAGCCTGAGGCAATGGAAGCATTTTTTTGTGGACTTTTTCATACTCATAATGTATCATGACCGTTTCATCAGAAGGGATAATAAGGTTCTTAGCGTCCAGGGCTGGGCTCTCAGTGTTGAAAGTTATCTTCGCTCTCACATACTCTGTCTTATGAGAGACTTTTGGATCGTAGGCAATCTCCTCCACCTTACCAATCTTGGATGCCAGCTCATACATGGTATCAGTGGTGTAGTAGATGACCGGTATATTGCGTATGTGTATCCAAACTTCGAAACTTGTTAAGAAATCCTTTGGGGGATTCGGATTCCAACGCTCTAACACCATGGTCCAGTGGTTGTATGACCATGGTCTGTCCTTCAGCACTGTCAGTAGATCCTCCTCCCTCTCGAAGATGAACTGGAACCTGTCTCTGGATAGGGTGAGGGGACTCGAAATGATGGTTTTGTGGTGCATTCTGAACTGAGTGGTTTGCAGTGAACCAGGAACAAGCTTCCTCCTCAGCCTTGTTGACAATAGCAGATGGAGAGAGACGGATTTTCTCAAATAACAGACCATTTCTTGCTTTCCAGATATGCCACAGGATCCATGGTATGCTCTGCATGAGCTTTGATGGCGTGTC
This sequence comes from Brassica oleracea var. oleracea, assembly GCF_000695525.1. Classification (NCBI taxonomy): domain Eukaryota; kingdom Viridiplantae; phylum Streptophyta; class Magnoliopsida; order Brassicales; family Brassicaceae; genus Brassica; species Brassica oleracea. Next base: position 21,361,028 of record NC_027755.1, read on the forward strand.
CTTGTTCTTCGTGCAAGCAACCAAGTGATGCAGGTTTAGAAACACAAAGTTCGCAGACAAACCAAGAGGAGGCATAGGAAGGTTCGCTGTTCTCCAAACGTCTTGAGTTGCTTTGCAAGAGAACAGAGTGTGACATATTGTTTCACGTCCCACACCACATACCTTACATGTAGCATCAACTTGTAATCCACGTGAACATAACTGATCATAGATGGCTAATGCTCCAGCCAGAGCCCTCCACACAAAGTGTCTTATCTTAGGTGTAGTCTGGAGCTTCTATATACTTCTCCACAACATTTTTTCCACAGGAGGTAAGCCGGTGGGGTGTGGAGAGTTTAGGTTGATGATAATCTCTGTAAGTTTGTAACCAGATTGGGATGAATAATTACCATGACTAGTAAACCCCCACGACACAGCATCAGGATGAAACCTTTCCACTCTCATGTGTACAATGGTGTTGGCGTCCTCTTCAACAAACAATCTCCTCACCTTGTATGTATCCCAAAGATTTGTATTTGGGATAAGGAGGTCCGATACACTAAGCGTGAGATCAACTGTAGCATCCATACGGTACATTAGTGGTCTTGGGAGCGGACCCATGATCCAGTTTTCTGTCCATACATGTGTGGTAGTGCCATCTCCTACTCTTTTAATCAAACCCTTCTCTAGCAATTATCGACCGTGGAGAATGCTTCTCCAAGCAAAGGAGGGCAGTGACCCTAGTCCACACTCCATGAAGGATCCATTATTCAAATATTTGCTTTTTAAAACTTTGGCAACAAGCGAATCAGGATTCATACGAATGCGCCATGCCTATTTAGCAAGTAAGAACTGATTGAATCTGCTGATATCATGAAAACCCAAGCCTCCATCCTCTTTACTTTTACAAAGTTTCTGCCAGGCTACCCATGAGATTTTCTTTCGGTTTGAACCACTGCTCCACCAATATTCCACCATCGCACTTGTTAGTCTATCACAGAGATCTTTAGGCAGCTTGAAAACATACATGGCATAAACCGAGAGAGCAAGTGCAATGGATTTCAATAGGATTTCTTTTCCTCCTTGCGAGAGAGCTTTTGCATACCACCCATTCAATCTCCCATGAAGCTTTTCTCGTATAAAGTTCAGCAGCTCAATCTTTGACCCTTGAAAACATTCAGGTAGTCCTAGATAGGTTCCATCTCCTCCCTCTTTGTCTATCTCCAAGGTTCGTTTGATCTCAGCCCGGTCTTGTTCTGGTATCTTTGCATCAAAGATGATAGATGATTTCAGCTTATTTATCACCTGTCCAGAAGCTTCACCATAGCGTTTAAGAAAATCTACAATGACTGCACTCTCCTCTTTAGAAGCCTTACACATCAGGAGGCTATCATCCGCAAATAAAAGATGATGGACTGCTTGTCCTTGTGGTCCAAGCTTAATACCATGTAGATCACCCTTCTTCTCGGCTTTGTTGAGGACATGTACTAAAGCTTCAGCACACAGTATAAAGAGGAATGGAGACATGGGATCACCTTGGCGAATCCCTCTTTCAGGCTTAATGAAACCATGTGTCTGGCCGTTTAACATAACCGTATAAGAGACAGTGCTGACGCAAGACATCACCCAGCTAACCCACTTTCTGTTAAACCCAATCTTCTCTAGTAGCGCTTCCAAGAAGGACCATTTCACCCTATCATAAGCCTTTGACATGTCGGTCTTTAAGGCCATGTATTGCTTCGCAATAGCCTCATTCGTTCTGAGTCCGTAAAGGGAACAAAAGATAAAGCATGAGTGGTCACTACTAGTCACTCATGCATGATTCATTAGCAAAAGGGAACAAAAGATAAAGCATGAGTGGTCACTACTAGTCACTCATGCATGATTCATTAGCAAAAGGGAACAAAAGATAAAGCATGAGTGGTCACTACTAGTCACTCATGCAAGAAAAGTAAATAATGCTAACAAAAAATAACTAAATAGTTTTTTTTATTAAAAAAAGGTATGTATCCGATTGGAGGGTTGCACACCATTCAACACACATCCACCACTATATCTTGCTCGTCAAAACATATTTCTATTCTTAAAAAGAAAAACAATTCTATTCTTGCTCTACATTAATTACGGTGTGGTGCATGGTGTCTTGTTATACGCTCCCTCGTATGAAGATGAAATAAATAATAAAAGATCCGGAATCAAACCTAATCGAACAAATGCCGACATAAATTTAGTACAACGTCGAATCAAAGATAAAACGAATATCTTCGAATGTTCTTTTTATACGTTGCTTAATTTAGTACAACGTTAAACTTAAACCTACTGTAGAATCGATTCCCATAAAACGAATACAAGTTTTACTCTTTTCTTTAAAAAAAATTTAATACGCTCGATATTTTATGTTGTACAAAACTGAAATACTATTGACTATCTATTCCATTTCATCCTAATCATCAAATCATTTAATCATACTATGTACACTGAATCCCCCCCCCCCCCCTGAGAATCTAATTTGTCCACACACACTCTATAAGGTAAAGTGATTAGTTTCCATAAATACTCGAATATACCATAGATAAATGGCTAAATGATTTGATGATTACGATAAAAAGAATTATTTTCCATAAATACAATACAATTTCCCTCGATAAAGCCTAAATCATGCACCTAACTCATTATTTAATTTCAATCAGTCAAAATAAAGAAAACTAATTAGTAGTAGTATTTACCAATTACCACGTAGCCGTTGTTTTAAGCTCTAAAATCAACGGCGAGAATTGGCCAATGGCGTTCGTGTCTGAAACAACTGACTGAAACGAGATCTGTGTTCAGACAACTCGCATCGTCACATCCACGCGCCTTCTTATCAAAAACATTTTTAAAAAATCATAGGGGGGTGTAGCGTATATCACGGTGTAACTAACCGTACTGGATTAAGACTTTCGTAGTGTTATAAAAACGACACGGTATCATCATCACTCGTTTAAAGTCTCTCATCTCTCTTCTCATCGAATCACTTCCCATCTTTCTCTCTCTCTGTTCTTGTTGTTGTCTCTCTCTCTCTCTCTCTCTCTCTCTCTCTCTCTCTCTCGCTCTCTCTCGCGAGCTTATCTTCGATGGTGGCGTCAGCTTTTCTCCCGGAGCTCTGGACGGAGATCCTCGTTCCCGTTTGCGCGGTGGTCGGCATCGCTTTCTCCCTCTTTCAATGGTTCATCGTCTCTCGCGTGAGAGTCTCCTCTGACCAAGGCGCATCGTCTTCTTCCTCCGGAGGTTCGAAGAATGGCTACGGAGATTACCTTATCGAGGAAGAGGAAGGTGTTAACGACCAAAGCGTCGTCGCCAAATGCGCCGAGATTCAGACAGCTATCTCCGAAGGTAAAGAGATCTCGTGAAACTTTGGATTCAGATCTCACGATTGTTTGGCTTAGATCTGGCTCCGTTTCATTCTCCTAGGTCCTGTAATGATAAGTACGTTTTGGAACATAACAGAATCTTGTCTTGTCGGAAAAGTGAATAACTTTTCTTTTCTTTTTTTTTGCTTAAAAGTGAATAACTTTGGGATCTGATTGGTGTGTGTTTGGTAACAGGTGCAACTTCGTTCCTATTCACAGAGTACAGATACGTTGGCGTCTTCATGGTAATCTTCGCCGCTATAATCTTCGTTTTCCTCGGCTCCGTCGAAGGATTCAGCACGGAGAACAAGCCTTGCACCTACGACGAGACCAAAACCTGCAAGCCTGCGTTAGCCACCGCAGCTTTCAGCACCATTGCTTTCGTCCTCGGTGCGGTCACCTCTGTGCTCTCTGGCTTCCTCGGCATGAAGATCGCCACTTACGCCAACGCTAGAACCACCTTGGAAGCTAGAAAGGGCGTTGGGAAGGCCTTCATTGTTGCGTTCAGGTCCGGTGCTGTGATGGGTTTCCTTCTTGCTGCTAGTGGTCTATTGGTGCTTTACGTTACTATTAATGTGTTTAAGATCTATTACGGTGATGACTGGGAAGGTCTTTTTGAGGCTATTACTGGTTATGGTCTTGGTGGGTCGTCCATGGCTCTCTTTGGACGTGTTGGTGGTGGGATCTATACAAAAGCAGCTGATGTCGGTGCTGATCTTGTCGGTAAAATCGAGAGGAATATTCCAGAAGATGATCCAAGGAACCCAGCTGTAAGTACATCTTTTCACTGTATGACAAGAGTATATATGGGTTTTCGAGGTTTTGGATTCAGGTTTTTTTTGGTTCTAGAGATATAGTTTTACAAAATTCGGTTCTCAGTTATTCTGCTTTTTTTGGTAATTTTGGATAATATGTAAAAGCTCAGGATAATTGTTTTTTAGGATATTTAGTAATTTAAAAACTAAATATAATTGATATTTTATGTACATAATCTGTATTTTAAAAATTCTTATAGCGGTGCCAGTTATTTTTCTTATTTTGGTTCGGTTTTTTGTTCCGGATAAATGCCCATGTTTAGACAAGACCCTGCTTTTGTTTTTTTTTCGTCTTAATTTTGTCGGTTGTTATGTTACAGGTCATTGCTGATAATGTGGGTGACAACGTTGGTGACATTGCTGGTATGGGATCTGATCTCTTTGGATCATACGCTGAAGCATCATGTGCTGCACTTGTTGTTGCTTCCATCTCTTCCTTTGGAATCAACCATGATTTCACTGCCATGTGCTACCCGTTGCTCATCAGTTCAATGGGTATCTTGGTTTGTTTGATCACAACTCTCTTCGCCACTGACTTCTTTGAGATTAAGGCTGTTAAGGAGATTGAGCCTGCGTTGAAGAACCAGCTCATCATCTCAACTGTTATCATGACTGTTGGGATTGCTATTGTGTCATACGTTGGCTTGCCTTCTTCCTTCACCATCTTCAACTTTGGAACACAAAAGGTCGTTCAGAACTGGTAAGACCCTTCTAACTGCATCTGTGAATCTATACGGTGCATTAGTCTAATTGTGTGTCACAATTTTGGATTTCAGGCAGCTATTCTTATGTGTTTGTGTTGGTCTTTGGGCTGGACTCATCATTGGTTTTGTCACTGAGTACTACACTAGCAACGCATACAGGTAAGAAACTACTTTCACCATATTTGATTACTCCATTCTCTTTCAAAATGATATATGTTTTAAATTTTTTACACGTAATTTATTTTTTAAGTGTAAAGTTGAAAAGTGGCATCAAACTTGTGGTAAAATTGAAAATTTCCTTTAATAAAACATAGGAGATTTTAGTATTAAATTTATATTTTTGCAATTATCTTTCCCATAATTCTAAACCAATAAAAATTTAGTAAATGTAAGTAATTTTTTTGAAGCTTACAATCAATCATTTTTTTTAAATGCATTGAAGATACAAGAATATATCTTTTGAAACAATTTTCTTTTTTTTCCTAAAACATTCATTTTTTTGAAACTGAGGGGCTAGTGACAAACTCTATGTGTCCTTTTTGTTCTTGCAGCCCTGTGCAAGATGTTGCAGATTCATGCAGAACTGGTGCAGCCACCAATGTTATATTCGGACTAGCTCTTGGTTACAAATCCGTCATCATCCCAATCTTTGCCATTGCTGTCAGTATCTTCGTCAGCTTCAGCTTCGCTGCTATGTACGGTGTTGCCGTCGCTGCTCTAGGGATGCTCAGCACCATCGCCACCGGTTTAGCGATTGATGCTTACGGTCCCATCAGTGACAACGCTGGTGGTATTGCTGAAATGGCTGGAATGAGCCACCGCATCCGCGAAAGAACTGATGCTCTTGATGCAGCTGGAAACACCACTGCCGCTATTGGAAAGGGATTCGCTATTGGCTCTGCTGCGTTGGTCTCCTTGGCTCTGTTCGGTGCCTTTGTGAGCCGTGCGGGAGTCCACACCGTTGATGTTTTGACACCAAAGGTTATCATTGGGCTGCTTGTTGGTGCAATGCTTCCTTACTGGTTCTCGGCTATGACGATGAAGAGCGTGGGAAGTGCGGCGCTTAAGATGGTTGAAGAAGTTCGCAGGCAGTTCAACACTATTCCTGGACTCATGGAAGGTACAGCGAAGCCTGACTACGCCACGTGCGTAAAGATCTCTACTGATGCTTCTATTAAGGAGATGATTCCTCCTGGTTGCCTCGTTATGCTCACACCTCTCATTGTTGGTTTCTTCTTTGGTGTTGAGACTCTCTCTGGTGTCCTCGCCGGCTCCCTTGTCTCCGGTGTTCAGGTATACAGTCTTTATGTGAATAAACTAAATGTACTTAAAACATATGCTCATTAATGTTCATGTATGTAAACAGATTGCTATCTCTGCATCTAACACTGGTGGTGCCTGGGACAATGCCAAGAAGTACATTGAGGTACATAACTGTTTTTTCTTACAGCTCAAGTCAAATCAAGTCATTAAATTATTGAGAGTTGTGTTTCAGGCGGGTGTATCAGAGCACGCAAAGAGTCTTGGACCAAAGGGTTCAGAGCCACACAAGGCAGCTGTGATTGGAGACACTATTGGAGACCCATTGAAAGATACTTCAGGACCTTCGTTGAACATCTTGATCAAGCTCATGGCTGTTGAGTCTCTTGTCTTTGCTCCCTTCTTTGCCACTCATGGTGGTATCCTCTTCAAGTACCTCTAAACTCGAACTCTTGAGTGAAGAAGAAAGATGATGATGAAGATGGATTCAAAAGTCCTTTTACCATTCTTGTTTTGTTTTTGCATAGGTGGTTACAAACTCTCTTTTTTTTGTTGATGAGGCTCATTTAAAGAACCAAACCAAATGATGTTTCTATCTCTTTTTGTGTTGTCTTAGATTTAAGAAAACCACCAAGTACTTGAGTATTGTTTTGTTCTTCTTCGAGACAAATGAGATTTAAGTATCAGTCTTTTGTCGGCATTAGATGATGTATTTATTCTTTCATGACATTGTTACACAAACAACAAATGGTTTAACACAAATATAGTTTCCTAACTAAGTCCCTCTAAGAGCTTCAGCTCCAGCAACAATCTCTAGCAACTCCCCAGTGATCTTAGCCTGTCTCTCCCTATTATAAGCAACCGTAAGACTCTTCTTCAACTCAACCGCATTATCCGTCGCGTTACTCATAGCGCTCATCCTCGACGCCAGCTCACTCGCTAAAGACTCCTGCAACGCCCTCAGAATCTGACTGTTCAAATACAAAGGCATCATCGCATCAAGAATCTGAACAGGATCCTGCTCAAACTGCATCAACGGCGAAATCTCAGGCCTCTCAACCTCAACTTTCCTCCTTTCCACAGAAAGCTTCCCGTCTTTGCTCGTCAGCCTAAACATCTCATCCTCCATAGCGTCAACACACACTCCTTCCACATCACAAGACTCTCCTTTCATTGTCAACGGTAATAAAGTGTGGATCACAGGATCGGATTTCACTAAAGACACGAACTTTGTGTAGACAAGCTCGACCTTATCCACCTCCTCGCTCACAAACAACGAGAACACGTCATCAGCGATCACCTGAGCTTCTTTAGCCGTGGGGTAAACGCCTCCTCCTTCGATACATTTATCGACTTCCACGTCATCTCTCCTGCTAAAGTAAGCGTTCCCTTTCTTCCCTACGCTTACCACAACGCACTCTATCCCTCTCTGCTTCAACTCATCAACTCTAACATTAGCTTTCTTGATCACTGCGTTGTTGAAACCACCGCACAAGCCTTTATCGCCGGTGACGACGACTAAAGCAACTCTCTTTACGGGCCTAACGTTGCTGAGAGGGAAGTCGATGTCTTCCAATTGAGCGCATTGGTTGATCGAGTGGAGGATCCCGACTAGGGTTTCGGTGAAAGGTCTGCAGTTGATCACGGCTTCTTGAGCTCGGCGAACCCTAGCCGCCGCGACTAGCTTCATCGCTTCTGTGATCTTTTGAGTGTTCTTCACGGTGTCGATTCGTTCTCGTAGCTCGCGGATTCCGGCTCGGATTTGGAGTGAGGGTGACGGAGATCTCGAGGGGAATCGATCTGGGCTTCGTCGTGGGTTTGTAGTGAGTGGGAAAGAGATGGACTTTGAGGTGGAAAAGGATTTTGAGTTCGTAGGAGACGGCAAGAGCCATGAGGTCGAGATCGAACCTGTCATTTTTCGTTTGGGAAAGACGAGAGATCTGAGGTTTGATCCTCTTTGAGGTGATAAGTGTAGAGAAAGAGAACTTCAGGGCTCTTTTTGTAATTATAAAGTTTTACGAGGGCTTATTATAAAAACATAGAGCTATCCTTATGACTAACGGTCTCCTCAGTCCTCCTGTAAATAACCCGAATGGCCTTTGAATCCATCAAGAAGGAGCTCTTTGGGAGATTGCATCAGGTTTATATGAAGCAGGTGTTTGGTGGTGTCTTTGTTCCCATGAAAGACTATCATCATCGTCTTAAATTATAAGTCGTAGAGTTTGGTGGATTTTGATACAGAACAAACATTCCCATGAAAAACATTCATTAATACAGAACAAGATAATTGAAAAATAATATTCAGTTATACAACATATAAGCTTTTGACTTATAGATAAAGCTCCCAATCATATCGTTGGAAGATACAAACTTATACTATACAACAAACGGTGGGTAACGTGGGATTTTCTACAGTTTTGACATGATTTAAATACTTTTTGACAACCAGTAAATCACAGAGTTTACCGTTACGGCATGATGAAAGAGACCTCATCAGAGATTCAGGAAGCGGCTAGATATTTCTCCCATGTACCGTATTTTGAGCTGAAAGTTCCACCACCAAACTGCTGTGCGTACTCGCAGATCACCGTCCGAGCGCAAGCGTCCCATGTCTTGGCTATGTCTTTGAGCGACATAGGCTGTGACAGACTTCTTAGCAAAATGTTGAATCTTGCCATAGCTTTGGACGAAAGGTCCTCGTTCTCTTTGCTGTGCAAGCAATCACGCCATGTTAAGTTAAGCTAAGAAGATGATCCAGTTTCTTATAGAGATGTTTCTAGAGACATGAGCTGACTTTGGACTATGGTAAAAGTTTTGCCTGTACCTGGTTTCGACCGGGAGTTTATCCAGGAGAGATGGAGAGCCGTTGGGGTAGCTACAAGGTACCAGCAGACGCAATGGTTGAATAGGAGACTGACAGAAGCACACAACATATTTGAAATTAAGGATAATTGAAATGATTTCTTTTCCACAGAATCTTAACGATATAACCATGCTAATGCTTACCATTTGGGTTGATGAGAGATGAGCCTTCAAGGCTGGGCTGAGAGAAACAGCTATAAACGAAAATTTTACTGTTGTTCCCTCACACCCTTTCCTTGCTGTTGCTCCCTCACTAGGATCAGCAGCATCTTCATCATCACTAATCTCAACAACTGTATCTATCAGCCGCTGGTTTATCTCCTTGATTTCCTCCAAAAGGGCATGATCGGTCTGCAGTCCAAGATTGAGTCCTCATAATATTTAAAGTTGAAACATTGTGCTTCTGAATCTAAGGGAAGTCTTAACTTAAAAAACCATACCTCAGTTCTTGCCTTCTTGCCATCAGAAGTCGCAGTAGATTCCAGATCAGATGTTCCCGAACATGCAAACTGCTTGTAGTTGTCACCAACGCTTCCTTCTAATGAAGAAACGCTTAATGGCATCGCGGTTGTGTGACGCTTCATTTTTTTGGTCGCCATCATTCCCTCTTGCGTCATAAAGTTTCTTGCTTGGAGACGACACTTGGTCATTGCAACCAAGTCCTCGCCAACTGAAGCTCTTGAACCGTTTCCTGGGGCTGAACCAGCTATCCTATCAACCATGCTTACAACAGATCCGATGTCACTTACTGCAGAAGAAAGTGCCTGTGGTGAGATGGACTTCACCTGAAAACAACAGAAAGCATACATCAGTGACCAGAACAATGTTTCTACTACAAAAGAGAGATGGCAGCAATAACGCTATCCTGTTGCAATATATAATCTTCAAAAGTTAGTAATGTTACTTACCACTCTGATAAGGCGTTCCATAGGCAGCTCAGTCCCACTTGGTTTTCCAGATGTAATTATCAAAGGATTTAAATTATTTCCATCAGGAGTAATAAACTCCTGAAGGAGAGGAGAGGCAGAGATCCCTGGAGTGCCAATCGCAAGGGACTGAACTACACCTTGCATGCCAGTTGCTTGTTGGCGTGCAGTATTTCCCATTGACAACGAAGAAGCTCCAGAAGGTTTCTCAGAGTCAACTTGCATAGGGGACGGTGCCAAGGGGGTTGAAGGAGATGGGACAATAAAGGGGGAGTTTGCAGGTTGCAGTGGAGTTCCCGTCTTGTTGACAGATGACATCGCAATTTTCTGGTCGATCTGAGGAGACATATGTTGTTGTATCATCTGAGGAGATTGACCTTGCATAAGTTGAGGTGACGTAACAGGAAGCTGGGATCCAGGTTTTAACTGTTGAAGGGGATAGTTAGCACGCTGACCCTGCAGAGAATGTTGCTGAAACATCCCACGGCCGGCATTCATTCCCTGCCTCGCTGTCGAATCATTCATATCATTTTGCGCTACTTGCTGTCTTGCTTGTAGCTGTTGCTGTTGCTGCTGCTGCTGAATTATCTGCTGCTTTAGCTGCTGCTGCATCTGGCGCTGTTGAAACTGCTGTTTGAACTGCTGCGTCATTTGTTGATCTTGCTGTTGCTTCATGTGTTGTTGCTGAAGCAAACTGGAACTTAACTGGGTTTGATTAACATTAGACTGCAGTGTGCTTAACCCACTTTGAGCAGATGCAGAACTGTTATTTACTTGTTGTTGTTGAGAAGTATTTTGTTGCATGGATCCCATGGCAATCTGCTGGGCATTATTCAGTGCATTTCCTTGGCCTGACTCTAGACTAGAAGCTGGCATGGAACTGGGAATGTTCTGCTGTGGAGCTGAAACTCCAGGACGAGATGATAGAAGACTGTTCTGCATATTTGTCAGACTACTCTGTTGTGCCCTTTGCCCAGAAGAACCCGGCATGCTCATTGATTGCATCTGCGGATTTGCTTGACTATCATGAGACTGATCTTGAACGTTCTGAGATTGCTGTTGCTGCATGGGCTGCATCTGAGATTGCGGAAGCTGCCCTTGCTGTACTGGTTTCCTCGGTCTGTGCATATTTAAGAAAGTTATAATCTGCTTCTCATAAAAAGTCACCTTATCCTTTAATGCAGGCACGATATTGGTCTTTGAAACGGATAGGAATTGTATCATTCGCTCCAACATTGTCTTGAATTGTTTCAATTTCTCAAACTGCTCTGATCTTTGTTGCTGTGGAAGAGAATCCTGCTCGAGAGGAAAAAAACAAGAAAAAAGGAATGTACTCAACAAGAAAAGAAACAATCGTATAGATGCAAGCTACCACCGATGTGGGTTAGGGAAGAAACATAGATATCCGATATTTACTTTCTACCGGATAGTGTGTAAGAATACGAGCCTCAAGAGCATTTTTGTTTAAATGGACAACAAGATTCCAAAGTTGTATGATTTTCGTTTGCAATATCGAACCAATTTTGAAATGAATTCATTAGGTACTAGCTACTATTTCGAAGGACATATAAATGCAAACAATTCTCCAAGTAAAAAATAGAAACTTACTTGCTGCAACTTGGCTGTAACTCTCTGATAGATTTCATTAAGATCTGGCAAGTACGCCTCTTTCATTGTTTTGATCTGCAAAAGACGAGCAATATGGTCATACGATTTACTCATACGGAGATATGTATGTTAGATCGACTGCCTTATTGCATCTATCTCTTAGAGATTTAATAAGCGTGGAAAGAATTGGTGAAGGTATAGCAGCCTAATGCTATCTACCTCAAATACTTCTGGCTGCTGACAGCAAGACTAAGAAGCCGAAACATTACCAACTTAAAAAGAGAAAATTACCTTCTGGAAAGCCTCCTCTTGCCAATCAACTCCGTTTGCATTTTCCGTCTGTGCCGTCGAGTCAAGCGATGCTAAAATAATAAAATTGAGTTTGTTCAACATCAGATCCTGCTGAGAGATTATGCAAAATATGAGAACCTAAAGTATTCACAAGGATGCAAAAACATACATGATGGCATCTCTGGAAGGGCTCTTTGGGATTGATATAGTTGTCTCTGGTGGTCCACGACATTTTGAGGTGGAAGCAGGGAACCTGTGACTTGGCCTGAAGATTGTAGCCTTTGTTGCACATCCTGTTGTAGTAGATTAGGTTGCTGTTGCAAACCTAACTGATGATGCGACTGAAGAGGCATCATCTGCTGTTGGGATGGTTGATTCTGTGACTGTTGGCCCTGAGAAGGAAACAAGCCATGGCCAGCCTGATGTGTTCGTTGCATCCCCGTTGGCTGTGATAACATGTGCACCGACTGCTGGTTAGTCTGCAAGTTCGAATTGCCAACCTGGGAATTGAGCAACTGTTGTTGTGGTTGCTGCAATCCGGTAACATTGCTTTGCTGCAATCCGCTAACATTGCTTTGAGTGGCCAGTGGTTGCTGATGCGTAGCCTGAAGGCTGTTTTGTTGAGACATCAATTGCTGGGCCGGTGGCTGTTGCTTCTGCTGCAGCGGTTGCTGCTGCTGTTGCATGTTCATCATATTATTTTGTTGGTTCAGTAGCCTTTGCTGATGTTGCTGCTGCTGCATATCCCCAACAAGATGCTGTCCCATCATCTGCTTCTGTTGGATGCCTGAGCTGTTTGCAGCTTGTTGCCGTATCATTTGGGATTGCTGCTGTTGTAGAGGAGAAATTGACTGCTGCGGCAATGAAGTTTGCTGCTGATGGATTCCAGAGGCTTGTTGTGATTGCGGATGTTGCCTTAGCAGCGAAGATTGATGCTGACGAAGCATAGCCTGTGTCGTAGTCTGCTGCCCAGGTAATTGGGGACTTGATTGCTGATTTGTGTGGAGACCCTGTAGAGGAGCTGAGCTCACAGAGGAGGCCTGGGTCGCAGATGTTGGAATACCAGACTGTTGAGACGAATGCATTTGATTGGGCTGCATCACATTTTGTTGTTGCTGCTGTTGTTGTATGTGTGATGGCAAAAGCGAACTGGGGTTAGGAACATTCCCTGACCCAAAATTCTGCTTGAGAAGTTGCTGCTGTAGCTGTTGCTGATAAAGATATTGTGCACTCTGTGACTGTGGCTGTTGCTGTGAAGACATAGCATGCGGTCTGCCCAGCATCTGCCTTTGGGATCCAGGAAACATATTCGATGAAAGGCCATGTTGCCCAGATGAATCTTGCAACATTCCGGCTACATTTTGCATATTGGAATTCTGGTTCACAACGCTTGCGACGTTATTATGGGTCATGGAAGAAACCGGCGGCATGGAGGATGGCAAAGCAGAAGAACCCATCATTACAGAGGCTGTATTGTTCTGCATGGTTTGGGGCAGCAACGGCTGAGGTGCTTGAGATTGATTGTTTGGTAACGTTCCCGGAAGAAGGTTCCCTTGATTGGTGGGCACTATTCAATGAAAGGTTAAACAGCATAAAATTAGAGAAACGGCCATCCAAAAACCGGATAAACAGTGTTAAGCAAAACATGCTTGACAATTGTGATTACTTGAATCCATGGATGTGCCATTATTAGCGGTAGGAATAGTTGAGGAAGAGCCAGCTGCATTTTGCGATTTAGTCTCCATAGTCAGCATCTTCATGGATATTTTCCGAAGGTAATCAGTCTGAAAGTCGAAATAAAAGAAAATCAAAAATACATGGATTTAGTCTCCCTAGTCAGCGAGGCGCAAACATCTATATTATACCAAACACTAACGAAGCAACCAAAAAAAAGATTCAGCAGCCTGTTAATTACCTGGTTAACAGCACCGCTGAAAATTTTCTCCTCGAATCTGGCAGCAATCCTCCTGAGCTCGTTAATCCCTTCTGGTCCAGAATATGGAAGGTGCTTCTTTAGTGTTTCCATTCTGCGCAAGTGGCAAAGTAAAATAAGTATGAAAAAAAAATATAATTATTAGTTAAGGAACTATAACACCATATCAACCTTGTATTGTCTGATGAAAGAGACATAACACCAGGTAAAACTAAAACTTACATCTTGTTGACAATCTTCTGGCGTGAATCAGGTGGCAATTGAGCTCTCCAGTCACCTGTTTCCATGGCAGGATCTCCACTTGGAAGGGAAGGCCTCCAATTGTTATTATCCATCAAGTGTCCTACACGTTTACATGCCATGAAGGACAAAAAATAGTAAGCATAGACTTATTATAACCCAATCAAAACAAAGAAGAACCCATCATTCCACACTAAATGGATTAGAATCAGCAGAATCTTGCTCAATCATCATCAACCCTATGCAGATCAAAAACCAACTCTTTTGTTTGCTGCTCGTAGCACAAAGCCACAGACTCAAAGCTCAAAGTAGCATATCACAAAAAGAGAATCCAGGAAAGCGAATAAGCATATTCAATCACACCAACAAAGTTCATCTATGCTCAATCGAGAACCACCATCTAAAAAGGCGAATCGAAAAAAGCGAGATTCGAAAAATTTCACCTCAAATTCAGAGACTATCGAGGCGATTTCGCGTCTGGGGGTAACGGTTGCTCCCGGCGATTACGGCTTGATTGAGAAATGATTTTTTTGGGAGATGGATTTAGGGTTTAGCTTGATTGAGAAATGAATTTGACTGATATAAGATCTGAGGAAGGAAACTTGTTTGTCTTAGCTCTTTTAAAGCATACCAATTAGGAATATTTGCAAAATAAATAAATTGTTTTTATTGGTTGGTGTTTCACCTTTTTCTTGCCGGCAAACTGTGTGTATTATTAAAACGTTTGTGTACGAGAATCTTCCACTAAAGATCAACTATGTATTGTTCAAAAACAAACAAAATCAGCTATGTAATAGATAAATTAATCACTATTAAATTACATGTAATCTTTTGACCAGCATAGGCTCCGATTGGTAACCGCAATTCTAATAGTATAACCGGTGCGAAATTTAAGTGCAGTACGGTACAACTGCGATTCGTGTGGTTTGCGGGACAACTGCGGATTTGGTAAAAAAAAAAATGCAGGTTTGACAAAAGATACGGTTTTTATTAGAAAAATAATGAAATAAATATATTAACACAATTAGAAATTAATTTGTTTTCTTATTGACAATGTCATAATATTTTCATTTTTATAATTTTAAATATTAAAATTAATCTAAAATAAAAATTTGTATATAAAGATATATCAATATAAATTTAACTACTATTTTTTAAAATATAAATACAAATTAAAAGATATTGTAAATAAAGTGTTAAATAACAAATAAAAAATTCTATATAACAAATTTTAAATCCTTATATATATTCATAAAAATATTAAAGTTTTTATATAAAACAAATTATATATCTTGTCGAACAATAATTTTTGCCTATATAAAAACATGACTACAACTTTGTAAAATAAATATTAATTTCTTAATGTTAAATGTACAGTATAAATTGTTTCAGAATATAAACTATTTTCTAAGAATTTTATTTTCATTTTAGGTAATATGATATTATAATTGAATTGTTTTTATTTGAAATTTATAGACTAGGGTTAACATGTTTGAGAGATAAATACATGAAGAACCTATACACAGAAATGCTTATGTAGGTGTCTTTAGTTTGCTTAGAAGGATGTACATAGAATACGTATAGTTCATTTATAGTTACAATATATTTGGTGTCAAATCAAAATAATAATCTATTATCATATAATCATGTTTTCTCTCCTGTGAAGCTGCCACGTCGTCATCCACATCAGAAAATCATGTTCTGTGACGTCGACACGTGTCCGGCTGGCTCAAAACGCTGCGCTTCATTTAATTTAAGAATCTGATGGGTTTTTAACTATGTGCGTAAAACTATATGGTTTTGGCCTACAAATTACATATTCTGTGTGAGGCCCGCCGACCCATTCTTGGAAACCCTATACTTAATGCAGTGAAAAAGTGGCGTTAGTCTTTTTCATGCGGCAACTTTGCAACGACTGAGCTTCTCTTAGATCTCTGATACGGTTCGAGTTTGTGGCTTTTTCATGATAACTCTCCCATTAATTCGATCAGGCGGTGTATTTTCGGATATAAATATGTCAGTATTTTTCATCTCGAAATCATCTCTCTGGCTTCTTTCTTTGCTTCCATCTTTCTTTGGGTGAAGATAACACATGTCGAAAAGAAAGTGGAGACTTGGTGTTAAACGGAGCTTCATTAGAGATTGAAGGTGGAACATCAAATCCATCTGAATCAGCAACATTAGGCTGTGCGGTGGTGGACTCTGCGATGCTTTTTGCTTCCGAAACTGCTCAAGCTGAATCCCATGAAAATTAACACACAATCTCAGTTCTAATAATCATGGAGAATTTCAAGTGATTCAAAGATCGAACAAAAGGGGCATGGATGATATGATGATCTAAATCTACCTTACGGCGTCCAGCTTCAGCGACCTCCTGCCTCCGCCTAACCTGAGCTGATTACAAAAAATTCAAATCCTTTTTTCTTTTTAGTTGGCATTGAAGCCATTAACAGATGTCATTACGAAATCGCCGATTAGAGAGAAAAAACTCGCCGGTGCACCAGGAGGAGACGGATCCTGACACAAAGATAACAGAGGGAGATCTGGAGAAACCCAGTTCCAAAATCGAGAGAATTGTAAAAAAAAATTAAGCCAGGGCTTTCGATTTGGAGGAGAAGAAAAGGAGAGGAAGGATATTATATATAAATTTTAATTTCCTTTTACGCCACATCTCTCTCATAATAACATTTTCTTTGATGCTTCGAACATTTTTTTGCTGGTTGGATGCAACTTTTTTTTATTTAGCACTTTCTACTCATTTTTTACGAAGGTAATTTGACCCACCAAAAGAAGAAAAAAAATTCTATCTAAGTAATAAAATTCATTTTATACAAAACTAAAACTATGCGTTGGCCAACAAAATGCGGTAAAGAGTAAAAAAAAAATGTATAAAGAATATATGTATCTTAATCCATTATATTTTGTTGTGTCCTTGCTAGATATTAAACTTAAGATAAAATAAATAAAACAAGGAAAAGTAGATAAATATCTAAGAAAACCATATGTTAAAAAAAAATACTTAGAACATCCATGTGGCCCATCGAACATGACGACAAACCACCAAAAAACAAGTTATCGAAAGAACCCTCCGAGCAAATTTAAATATTTTTTGTCACTATTTTAAAAACAGTAATTTGTAGTATTTATAATACACTTAAGCAATGTAGACTTATCGTTTTATCTACTATTATTAAAGTAGCTACGTCATCACTAAGATGATTTTTAAAATCTTTTTAAAAATATATAGTTTATTTAAACATATATTATGAATTTTATTAAACTAATTATCAAATTCATCATAGTATACGAAAAAAATATTTTTCATTATTGTCTTAAATAAATACTACAAATTACCTAATATAATTAATATATATGATAATAATATTTTAATAAATAAAGATTTGAGAACAATTTTGTATCTTCCATCCTTTTAGTTTAATTTATATTATAAAAAGATATGAACATCCTTTTATCTTATATTTGAATTTTTAAACGACTATAAATTAGTCAAAATATTAAAAAATCCTACATTGAAAATTTTGTGAGCAGTGATTTAACTTTATTTTGTTATAACAAGATTTAAATGATTATAAAATCTTATGATTATAAAGTCTCATTTAATAGATACTCAGAATATATATATATTATTTAAATTAAACTATATACCATATAAAAATACTTAAGTATGTTAATTTAGAAACTACATTAACAAGTATTGAAACTTTAATATTTAATTCCAAATTTGTATTAATTTAAGGAAAAAAAATGCTAAAGTACATATCATGCATTATCATATGGCATCCAAAACAACTATAATATAGAATTTTAACCACAATATATAATTTTTTAATAACTATTTTGTTCAATAAAATAACAATATTGTAAATAAAATTATGACTATCGTTCAAAAATATATGTAGGACATGTTGGAGAAAAAACTTCAAAAAAATAGATATTCTAAGACCCTTAAAAATTACGAAACTATTGGTTCTAAAGCCAAAGTAAAATTTGGTTCGTGTATATTTAACAATTATTTTACATTAAAGATAAATAAGAAAGATAAAAAAAATATATTCAGACCTTATCTAAGATTTAATTCATTATTTTTTTCATTTTGCTCATTATGTTATACATAGCTTTTAATAATAAAAATAGCAATTTTTTTTTTGAAACACCGAAAAAGAAAGTTTTTATTATTAAAATTTTTCGTTATACAAAACAATGAAAATAATTTTAAAATTGCCTAACATAATATATTTTTATAACACATATCTATATATACGTATAAAAAAATATAAATATCAGACATATAACAAAAAAATATAGGAAAATACGCCCGGGACGACCCTAGTAGATAGATATATAAATGTGTGCGTTTTTTGAGAAACCACAGCATTTCTATTGCTTTCGCGGAATTCATATTAACAATTTATATCTGTGAGACATCGAAAGTCATGTGCGTTTTTGTTAACTTGTTTGGAAAACCGCAAAAAAAAAAGAAGCAACTACTATGTGATTGGTGACATTAAAGCGTTTTACAGTAAAGTTTCGAAATCCGCAGTGAAATCCGCGAATTAAATATCTCCATTCATAACCATAAAATCAAAATGTAAGGAAGGCAAGGGAAGAGAAAAAACTCGGTACAACTAATCTCATAGCCGGTTACGAAACATTGATATTAAGCTCCCAAAATTGTTGAAGAAAATTATATTGACAAAAGTTTTCACAAATTTTTTTATAACCTCCAAATTTGTAAAAAAAAAAAAAATTAGCTTAAATTTTCAATACATCGCCTATAACCCCTTAATTCTCACGGCAGGCCCTGAACCTAATACTTGTGAGAAAAAGCATATAGCAAAACTCAAAAATATTTCAAACTCGTCTCCACTGTAATTATTGTCCTTCCGCAGAGGCAATGGCAGGGGACGACGATTATCAATTTATAGAATTACCACATCATATATTTAGTTAGAGCATGATTAATGGAAGGTTCTTAGGGTGGGGTTCTTACCGGAATATAAGAACCCGTCTCTTAACTTTTAACTAAAAAATCTAAGAACCAGCTCTTAAATATCTTATTTAAAAGCTGGTTCTTAGTTTTTTTTAGTTAAAAGTTAAGAGACGGGTTCTTATATTCCGTTAAGAACCCCACTCTACCCTAAGAACTCCCTATTAATCATGCTCTTACAGTTATGCGTAGTCTTTAACGTGTTGCTGATAAAAGAATACTGATGTTTGATGGCTAATGGCTAATGGCGGCTGTGTTGTAGTTATATATCATCATTCTGTTTTTGATTCAGCCTGCACATAGATGCGCTTTGTTAAAGATTTGTGTTGTCTTTTCAAAAGAGTGATCATGTTTAGTACCTGCTGCATTTTCTTTAACGACTTGTTACTTGCTCTTTTGTTGTTTTACCTGATCTCGAATGCATACGAGTTCCTCCTATTCGTGCAACAAGTAAAAGTATAAAAGATTTGGACTCTGGACTTTGATAGTAATGGTAAAAGAAGATGGGAAAAGAGATTTGTATGGTTGTGTTAAAAAAAGAAAAGAATAAACCCCTTTCCATGATATAAGTTTACATTTTTCGGAAGCTAAACTCATGACTTGGTGACAATCAAGTTTAACTACAGACTCAAACATACATGCTCACAAGTCACAAACCAAGAGCACCTAGAGGCGTTTTCCCCTGACCAGCCTCAAAGTAAAAGACCAACATAGCAAGCATCGCCAACCTAGAGTGCTTAATCTCCGCCACTTTCAACCTCTCCAGCTTCTCCCTATCCGACTCGTAAACACCGCCACGCGTCTTCCCAGCCAGAACCAACGGATCACCGGGATACAGCGAAATTCTCTGCTGTCCTCGACCACGGCGTCGCCCACTCAACGGACTGAGAATCCGGGTTGAAGAAGTCGACCCACCGTTTGCTATCCACCCAACCCATGAGAAGCAGCTGCGTCCCGAGTAGTGACCCGAACGAGAACGGCGCGTGGATCAGCTCCGGCTTCGAACCACGGCACGCCGCTCCATGCCTGCCCGACGAAGATCCCGAGAACCGCCGCCATCGCCCACCGGCCGTGGATCAGCTCCGCCTCTCTGTACCATTTCAGAAAAGCCGGGTCTTTTCCGAGACCCAATGGGTCGAACCCGAAATCTCCGGGTAGCCTGTCAAAAAACAATTCATATTGAACTAACTCATAAAGTTCTAAACTTTAAAAAAGGATTCACTTTACAAAACAGAGCTACGAGCAAAATGATCGTTCAGGAAACTAAGAATCATCATTGTCCATTGTTAATGTTAGTAACGGAGTGAATTGAGTCTATAGACTTACGAGCCATCGAGCCATTCAGGGTCGAGGAAGTTGCCGCCGCCTTTAACGGCGGGGATCCACGATTTTTTGGGCTGAGCAGCGGCAGCAGCTACGATCAGAGTTTTCCGGCTAACTCTCGCAGCTCCAGTGCCTACGCCGCTTCCTAATGCGACGGCACTACTCTTGCCTCCGGAGAGGAACGAAGAACAAAGTCCACTGATCACAGCTCCGGAGACGGCCGTTGCCATAAGATCTCTAATATGTCTCCACTGCTTTTGTGTGTGTTTTTTTTTTTGAGCAAAAAGAAACACAGAGCGGAGATTTAGTGGGGACAGTAGATGATGAGAATGAGAATCTCAGAGGCTGTCGTGGATAGATATCTGACCAATTAGAAGAGTCAGAAACAACTTCACCATAATCCACATCACTCACACTTGTCTTCTACTTGCCAACTCAATATTTTCATTTTTTCATAAAAATTATCTGATCTAATTTAATGGATGAAAAATTGAAAAAAAAAAAAAATTACAGATAAAGTTACAATTTGATTTTGCAATTACATAACAAAGTCACTTTGTGCTTAGAAACCACTTTTTCATGACTAAATACCTAAT
The DNA here is from genome assembly GCF_000695525.1 of Brassica oleracea var. oleracea. Lineage (NCBI taxonomy): Eukaryota > Viridiplantae > Streptophyta > Magnoliopsida > Brassicales > Brassicaceae > Brassica > Brassica oleracea. The sequence continues at coordinate 21,381,962 of NC_027755.1, forward strand.
ATTTCCTTTTAATAAGAATCTCATTTATCAAATGAAAGAATATCTTTTTTGTTCATACACCATATACATTTTCTATCAATGTTTACATCCGGTTTATCTCATAAGAGCAAAAAAATCCACAATTTCTCTAGTTTTGTGCCTTCCAAGCAGGGGCGGAGGCAGATAATTTTTTTGTTGGGAGCACGAGTAAAATTAGTCAGGATCAAACGTATATTTGATCAAAACAATAGGGATGTATTAATTTATTCAGTAATTTACATGGAATTTTAAAAAGTTGTTGGGGGCAAATGCCCCCCTCTCATACAATGTGGCTCCACCACTGCTTCCAAGTGGGAAGTGACCCATAATGAAAAAGTCAAAATGTGAGTGATACTGCACTCAGATAATAAGTGTGGACACTCTACTTTTTGGAGGCAACTAGAAAACCTAATCATGACTATAATAGACTTATTGGAACGCCAAATCACAGGCAACCATAGATTTTATACTGTTTGTTGTAGCAGGAGAACATCTTCTTCCACGGTTCCACCGCGGATCATCGACCCAAATCCGTCTAAGGCTTTTAAAGGTAAGTATTATGTTGAAATTTGGATTGAAAAAATCATAATCAGCCTGTGATTGGCTGGTGGTGGTGATAGAATAACATGTATGATCTTTGTTTGAACAGTTGAAGCTCCACTGTAAATCATCACTATGTTTTGTATTAAACGTTTCTGCTTCGTCATGACTATCGTTTCTGCTGCTCCGCTTACGGAACTGGAAAAGGCAGTGAATCATCTTATTGACGTGTTTCATAAGTATTCCAATACAAGTTCTAATCTCATTGAGTAAGTAACTGACTCTTCTTTCGATAGCTCCGTTTAGTATCATTCCAGCTTCTCTCTAATATAATGTTTCCTGAACAGCCCTGCAGGAATAGAGAAACTTTGCTCAGATTTGGATGTCTCTCGTACAGATATCAGATTCTTGATGCTTGCTTGGTACTTTACTATTTGATCCATGGAACATTTTCTTAATATATAGTTCTTTAACAACAATTACATTTCCCTAAAACAACTTTGAATCTCACATTGCAGGACAATGAAAGCTGAGAAACAGGGCTATATTACACATGAAGAGTGGACAAGAGGCCTTAAGGCTTTAAGAGCTGATACAATTGATGAACTGAAGAAAGCCCTTCCCCAGCTAGAGAAAGAGGTTCAGAGTTCTTATGCTTTCGTTTTATTTTTCTTATATTCGTTGTCATCTTCTCACCACTCAACCATGCTAACGCTTTTTTTTTTACTGTCTCTTTAAGGTCAGGACGCCATCAAATTTTGCAGATTTCTATGCTTACGCCTTTCGCTATTCTTTAACAGGTAAACATTATATTTGTATGTCACGGCTTATTTATCACCTTTCTGTGTTTGTGTGATGTCTGTTTACTTCTCAATTCAGAGGAAAAACCGGAGAGTACAGATATAGAGACTATATGTCAACTCCTAGATACCGTCATGGGATCTACATTCCGACCGCAAGTTGACTACTTTGTCGAGTATTTAAAGGTCTGCACACTCAATAATCTCATACTTTCTCATGTCCCGAATATTTAATAATCACATTCTAATTTCATGATTTGTTTTTTTTTTTTATGTTTGAAAAACAGATCCAAAAGGACTACAAAGTCATAAACATGGATCAATGGATGGGCTTTTACAGGTTCTGCAATGAGGTGGTATGTTTCCTATTAGTTCCCGGCTTGGCAGTTTCATCAGCTAACTAGTAACATTTACAGATAAGTTTCCCGGACATGTCGGAATACAGTCCAGGGCTTGCATGGCCGTTGGTCCTCAACAATTTTGTGGAATGGATTCGTGAAAAACAAGCCTGAAAAAAGCTTTAACACATTGTTCCTCAAGTCTTTGCAGGATCGTTGGGCTCAACAAACAGATTCAGCAAAATTTTATTTCAGTTTTCTTCCTTTAAAACTTTATCAGCAAAAATACATTTCGTTACATGTGATTTCACTTCAAAAGAGGGGAAACACATTATGTTCTCAAATATTATATCCAGTTGTGTTACTATCCAGTGTTTGAATTGGTCCAATGTTGCAACATAATACACAGCTAAAAAAAATCTAGTATACGATGAGAGAAACAGATTGGTTGTATAAGCTCTTCTAAACTGGAAACATAGGGACAAAGTTTGCTTGCTGTACACAAAATATTTATGTTCTTGATCTTTATTTTTACTAGAACATAGATGATGACAAAACAAATTTACATCACTGGAAAACCAGAAAGAAATGTGCAAATTTTACTTGGATAACCAGTAGATGAATATGAGAAATGTGCATACAGCCGCAACGAGTGAAAGAATGATTGTATCCATGGACTTTTTCCTCTTTATAGCTGACAGAATAGTGTTCACCTGCAGTGGGTTTAACCATAGTATTGCAGAGTGAGGTACATAGCCACACAAAAAGAAATCAAAGAGCAAAAAACAAAAGAGAAAGGAAAGGTCTTTGTACCGTGGGTAGACGACTCGTGACATTGCTAAGCTTTGAGTTGATACCTCCAAAAGTTGAACGTTGAAACACAAGTGTACCGAGTGTTGCCTGGGCTTGTGAAATGACACCATCCATCTGTACTACCGTTTTATATAATAGTCAGTTCACATAAGGTGTGTGTGATATACAGCTGTAAAGTCTAAGCAAACGGTACCTGCGCTGTATTGCGGTTGATACCCACATGTTCTTTGAGCAGTGCTTGTTCTGTCGACCCATCCCCAGCTTCTAAGTCTAGTCTAGTCCGATCAAATTCTTTAAAGTCCTCAAGAAGTGAAGCACGCTCTTGTTTCGCTCTAAGACTGGAGCGGTGTCGATGAAACTCCTGCATTTTTGAGTTGAGTCATACATATACAGGAACAAGAAATATAACATATATTCCATTGAAGTGCAACTATTAAATGGAACACTACCTGTGTGAGATCTTGAAGGATCTCCTGATGCCGAGTTAAGGTATGAGAGACCATCTCTGAGCCACCAGAAGAAACCCATGCTTGCATCTGAGTATTAACTTGTTGAAGTTGCCTTAAAAGCAAGTCAATCCCAGCTTCGAGATCACTCTCTTCACCGTCAGACTTTGTGGAAGCAAGTCTGCGGTATGAATGCATCTGCTCGTCAAGTTGAGCTTCAATTTTTCTAGCCTGTGGGATATTCAAAACAGAGCATCTTCATTTTAAGTATCATCAGGCCATATTAAACATTGCAGTTTAATCTAATAGAACGATAAATCATCTCTGAGACTGAGAGCTGCCCCCAAAACCAAACCAAATATTCAAAGATCTCAGACGCTAGTGATCTGTCCTAAAGAAATATACACTAGCTTCGAATTAGAAGAATATTACCTGTTTCCGTAAATCATCCCAAGAGCTAGGAATGTCCATGGTTTACTATGAATCAATCAAAATCTCTCCTTTTTATATCAGAACAAGGTTTATTCTCCTCCTCCTACTCGTAACCAAGCCTTCGAGTTCCCCCTCGAAGATGCGATGCGAACCAATTGATTCGATTACGAGAGAAGTAAAACCGGGTCAGATCGAAAGAGGAAGAAGAGAATTCGTACGGAGACGCAGACATAATTTTCTTCGTGTCGGTTCCATTTTTACGTAACCAGTAAGTAACTCGAGGATGACGAAGATTGTGGGCCCCTGATCCTCTGTTTCAACCCTCCCAATCGGGTTTCGGTTTTGTCTAATCGGATTTCGGTTTTTTTGGTTTATCAAAATCAGCTTCATTCGGGTTATATGAAAGTTCGGTTCTGGACCGGTTTGAGTTCTATCGGGTTTGGATCGGGGTTAGTAAATCTTCAAAAAAACCAGTGGAACCCGATGTACTTTCGGATTCAGATCACAGTCGGTTTAAAAATACCTGATTTGTACCTACTTTGTAACCAAAACATAAGTAAAATCGTTTCTTCGATTTAAAATTACCTGATTTGTACCTACTTTTGTAACCAAAACATAAGTAAAAGAGAAATACCATAAGATAGCACTAAAAAAATTTTGGTCACAAAAATAGACCACAAGGAGGAAAATGACCAAAATCTCTATAATTAAAAGAGAAGTACCCATAAAAAATACCTCTAAGTTTTCTAACTTATTTACACTTCCATGCCATTGAAAATTAAATTAAACTACCTATTCTAATGCTTGTCTTTTCCAGTTAAATTAATGAGTTTTTCTTAATCAAATTTAAACTTAATGTCATTAAATAAACCTACATATTTTAATGATTGTCTTTTTCAGTTAAATTAATGAGTTTTTCTTAATCAAATTTAAACTTAATGTCATTAAATGAACCTAAAAATACATCATATTTAACGTAGCTTATTACGTACGAGTACGACCCAATAATGAACTTGAATTTTATTTTTACAAAACCGTGAATCACTTGACTTATGTAATAATTAAAATATATTAACTACAATATAACAAATGCATATAACCTACCTATACTTTAGTTTGAAATGATCATGTTCAAGTTTTATATAGTCAACTTACATCATGCATCGATCGATGTACAATATTCAAACCACCTATAGTTTTCGTTTTCTTTATAGGATGTATCAACCAACCAATCATCCCATTGATTTTCTAAGTTTTATAAAAAAACAAATCAATAAATACAAATTCAAAATCCAATATTTCTATTAATCAAAACAAAATATATTCAATGTCGTTTCTTTAATGTACCTATTAAATATAGAAACTGTAATCATAATTACACTAATTATAAGAATATATTTGATTCCAACCAATTGATCTATTACTTCGGTAATTGATTTGCTTGCAGAAGAGGAAACAATAAATTTAAAATTTATAAGAATATAAAGATTTAGAGATTCCAACCAATTGCCTATATTTGCGTATGATTTCCGCATAATAAGCTTCAAATTGAACATTGAAAAAGATAGAGAGATTTTTTTAATCTTTTACACAAGCAAAGACTATAAATAATTTATTATTAATAAAATTATGAAATTATTTACAATTTGATGACTAATTCATCGTCCTTTTTTATATGTTAAATTTTTCATATAAGTTTAAAAATCATTTTATTTTCTTTTTACATGTATAACATGTAAAAATCATATTTTACATTAATAACCATTGTTTTTATATATCGTCTACAATTCTCTAATTACGTCTATTTGTTCATTTTTTTTATATGATATCGAATATTCATCATAAATAGATGGTTTAAGATGCCAAAAAAATTATTTACTTGGTGAATATAATACATCAAATATTACAAATACATTATTTAGTTAAATAAATAACCACAAACCGAGAATTCAAACCCACGCGGGTCAGGGTCTAGTGTTTCATTAAAGAGGTAAATATACACTAGGATTAACTAATCCAAACCTTATGGTGTACAGTAAGGGGTGGGAGCTTGGGAATGAGGTTTAAAATTTTATAAAATAAAAAATAAATATTAAAAATTTGTAAATAAAAATTTTAAAAATAGTTTCAAAATTATTTTCGAATTAAAAAAAAAAATTGAAAAAAATAAAAAATTGTTTCGAAAAAAAAATTTCAAAAAAAAATTTATAAAAAAGTTTGAATTTGAAAACATAAAATCTAAAACTATAAAAAAAATTATATTTTTTATTTTTTTTATATCTAGGGTATTAGTGTCATTTTACCTATTAGATGAAATATTTTGGTTATTTTCCTCCTTGTGATCTATTTTTATGACCAAAACTTGAAAATGGTCTATTTAGAAGAATTGCCCTAAATAAAATCGATTCAAAAATAAGAAAGAAACATCAAATATTGTTGGGGGTGGATTTACATCCTCCCTCAAGGCTCATTAAGACAATGAATTAGGCGCAATTTGTTAGGAAACCCTAGATATCTTTCTTCTATAAATAAGAAGCTAGCTCCTTATTAGAAAAGACTCTTTTTTCCATCTAGATCTAGAACACATCCTATAAGGATTTTATACATTTTTTGATTCATTTTACACTAGAAATCATTCTTGTAATGCAATATTTGATCAATAAAGTCTTTGGATGTTCTTTTTCTCATATTGATTCTATGAAGATTTCTCCTAAACCTCAAGAATCTAATACTTATCCTTAGATTCTTTATTGTATGATTCCAACAAACATCACCAACAAATACACCGTTTTTGGGTCAAACAGTTGGCGCTAGAAGGAGGGGGAACAAGGAGAACTATCTTCAAAGCATATCAAACTTGGGAGAATTCAGATCTCTCTCTCACGGTTACTCGTCATGGATAGCTCTCTCGCAGTTACTCGGCGCAAATCGTTCTCTCGCAGTCGCTCGGATCGATATCTCGCGGTCATTCGGCTCGCTCTCTTGCCGTTACTCGACACATATCGCTCTCTTACGGTTACTCATCATGGATAGCTCTCTCGCAATTACTAGGCGCAAATCGTTCTCTCGCAGTCGCTCGGATCGATCTCTCGCGGTCACTCGACTCGCTCTCTTGCAGTTACTCGGCACAGATCGCTCACTTGCGGTTACTCGTCATGGATAGCTCTCTCGCAGTTACTCGGCGCAGATCGTTCTCTCGCAGTCGCTCGGATCGATCTCTCGCTGTCACTCGTCATGGATAGCTCTCTCGTAGTTACTCAGTGCAGATCGTTCTCTCGCAGACGCTCGGATCGATCTCTCGTGGTCACTCGACTCGCTCTCTTGCAGTTACTCGGCACAGATCACTCTCTTGTGGTTACTCGTCACAGATCGCTCTCTCGCAGTTACTCGGCTCGGATCGCTTTCTCGAAGTCACTCGGATTGCTCGCAAGTCTCGAGCATGACGTGATACCGCGAAGACACGTCCACCCGTGGCGATTTGATTGTGATGGTTCGCTCATGGCGGTACGTTCATGATGATGTCTATGGCGACTTGTCTTTGGCAGTTTGTCGATTGACGCTTCATCCATGGCAACTTGCTCTGGTGGTTCAGAACACTGTCCTCACAGATCGTTCGCGCAACCATCCCGGAGTAAGAAGTCTGATCGAAATCAGAAGTATGTCGATGACAGCTCGCCCGAGACAGTCTGTCTATGACACTTCATCTATGGCAACCTAGCCATGACGGCCCGTTCATGACAATCGTCTGCGACATGGGTATGTGCCTAGTTCATTGTCTCATAAACCCTATTCGTAAAATTCGCAGAGATCGGTTTCATCTCTCTCTACGAACTTGGGGGGCTTACTGTTGGGGGTGAATTTACATCCTTTCTCAAGGCCCATTAAGACAATGAATTAGGCGCAATTTGTTAGGAAACCCTAGATATTTTTCTTCTATAAATAAGGAGCTACCTTCTTATTAGAAATGATTCTTTTTTCCATCTAGATCTAGAACACATCCTATGGATTTTATACATTCTTTGATTCACTTTACACTAGAAATCATTATTGTAATGCAATCTTTGATCAATAAAGTCTTTGGATGTTCTTTTTCTCATATTGATTCTATGAAGATTTCTCCTAAACCTCAAGAATCTAATACTTATCCTTAGATTCTTTATTGTATGATTCCAACAAACATCACCAGCAAATACACCGTTTTTGGATCAAACAAACGTGATCATTCAAAATTAAACGACAGGTAAACATAGTTATTGATAGAAGAAAAAACAAATAAATGAAAGCATAAAACAAAGACAAATTAAGTTCTAATGAAATGAAAAAACATTATTCAATAAAAACAAAACCAAAATTTAAAAACTTCAAGCTTCAACCACCACCTTCAACCATCAACCATCAACCTTCATATAATAGATAATTATTTTAGATGTTCAATAATATCTTAGTATATTTTAGATACATATTAGGAACTGAGATCATGTTTGGTACAAGTTTTTTTTGGAATTTTGAATGTTTCGGGTTCTATCAGATATCCATTTAGGTTCGGGTTCGGTTCGGATAATATCCATAACTCGAAATACCATAAAACAAGATCCATTCGGTATTTATGTCGGGTTCGGATCGGTTTGAATTCATTTTTATCGGATCGGATTCGGTTTGAGTTTTCGGGTTTATTTGACCAGCCGTACTATTCTGTATAAACGCTAGACAGTTGACCCACATGTTCTTGTCAAACTTACAAGTGGGCACGTGATATACACATGTTTGGGCCTAAAAGACAATATATCCAATTAGTTATCAGGCATCCCGGAACATTCATCAAACGGCGTTAGAAAAACCCATGGACCAGTAAAAGCCCATATACGTGGCCCAGCTCTGCAACGATACGTCAAATGTTTTTATTTGGGTGAAATTAGGGTTTTTTAGTACTGTGACTAGTTAAAAGTCTTTCCTCACACCTTTCTTTCTGCTGCAGCCGTCTTCGTCTCTGAGGTACGCACGATTCTAATCTGGCCCATGTATTTGATTGCCTGATCTGTTACAGTTTCCTAGGAGACTGATATGATTTGGTTTATATTGGGCAGATAACAAAGGGCTTTTAGTTTAAAAGGCATTTCAAAGAGACAAACATGTCGGGGTAAGCTCTGAATAAAGTGATAACTAGGATTTAAAGTTTTCGTTTAATGGATTTAATTAAATCTATGTTTTTAGTTAGAGGCACTTGATGAGATACAATGTAGATGTTTTGAATTTAGTTTCTGTTTTGTCTGAATCGTGTTTTATTTATTTATTTATTTATTTAGTGACGAGGCTGCTGCTCCAGTTGTTGTTCCTCCCGTTGCTGAGCCAGCGGCTATAATCCCAGAGGACATGGACTTGTTGACTGCATTGGAGTTGACTCTTAGGAAGGCCCGTGCTCATGGTGGTGTTGTTCGTGGTCTCCATGAGAGCGCTAAGCTTATCGAGAAGCGTGTTGCTCAGCTCTGTGTATTGGCTGAAGACTGTAACCAGCCAGATTACGTCAAGCTTGTTAAGGCTCTCTGCGCTGATCACAACATCAACTTGCTTACTGTTCCAAGTGCCAAGGCCCTCGGCGAATGGGCTGGTGTAAGTCCTTCAGTTTTTCTTAATATTACTGATTCTCCGTATATGCGTACTCGGTATTAAAAGTTTTAATCTTTGATGTCGTTTCAGCTCTGTAAGATTGACTCTGAGGGTAATGCTAGAAAGGTTGTTGGATGCTCCTGTCTTGTAGTCAAGGTATGTATATACTCTTTTCTTTGCTTTTCAATCCATGTCAATTGGAAATGTCTAATCCATACAGTTAGTTTTGGTTTCATTTACTTAATGTGTTTCTGTGTGGTTGCTGTTTCAGGACTACGGTGAGGACACGACTGCACTCAACATCGTCAAGAAGCACATTGAATCTAATTAAGTTTTAAGAAGCATTTGGAATCTCGATTTACAAATGTTTTTTTTTTTATCTCAAATCCTCGATGCTGTTTTCTACTGGTTTTGATATTTAATATGTTAGCAGACACCTCTCGAGATTTGTTTGGATTATAAACAAGTTTTGCTGTTATGTAGTCTCTGACTCTCTGCTCTTCTAGTGCCCAATTTACTTCTTGAGTTTCTCTTTGCCCAGTTTCATTAGGAGGTGATAATTATATTTTGGGGTGATATTGAGGTGATAGATTCTTAACAAATATATAAACAAAACATGTTGCATCATCAGTCTACAAAATCGATTGTTTTGTCAGTAATATTACAGTCCATCCATATTAATTTCACATCGTATTTTTCTATTTTGATTCATGCTGTTGCTATGTTTTTTACACGAATGCAAATACACATTCAAAATTTCAGTTTTTGCGAAGTGAAAAGCTTCGAAAGAAGGGCGGGAAGAGCCGGAGACGACCCCTAGCTTCGCACTGGTTAGCAATTCTGGTATTACAAACAACAATGCATTATGTTATGTGTAGAGAGTATATACACTCTACTAATTTATGATTACCAAAAAAAAAAGAAAATTGATTACTAGCATAAACAGATGAGAAACACATGTTTCAGATTCAGATTTGTCTCCACATCCTTGACTTTTGTCAACACTTTTGACATAATAGAATTATAAAAACTTTTTTTTGATAAAAAAAAAAAGACTTTAACGTTTTTTTAATTATTTTTAAGAGTTATTTATATCTTGGTACCAGTTCGTTAAGCAGTTTGTTGCATGTTGATATAAAAAGCGCATCAGACTCGTAAGACTTGTCACTTTCTCGTCTTCTCTTGCTCGAACGACTTGGAACTTGAGACGGCGACGAGAGAGGGCTTTTCCGTACGGAGAACTCGTTTTCTAGGGTTTTTGTTGGAGAGATGGGTCCTCTTGTTGTCGGAGAGACCGAACTTCGCGAAGCACTCCTCCAGGCTGGAAAAGATCTCCTCAACTCTCCTTCCTCCACCGATGCGATCTTCGACCTTCTCAATGTACGATTCGATTAGGGCACACGAATCGACTAGGGTTTCTTCTTTCTTGCCGATTCGGGAAAAAAGATTTGATTTTTGCTGCTTGTTTCTGTTCATTGCTTCGTAAAGTTGAAACCTTTTTAGGGTTTATGATGTTTTCAATCATTATGCAGAAAGTTGAGTCTCTGCTCCTCTCTGTTGAGCAAGATCCTATCGTAGAAGTGAGGAACGCCCTGAAACCGTCGATGCAGGCTTTGGTGTCTGCTGATCTCTTGAGAAACCCTGATTCTGATGTTAGGGTTTACGTTGTCTCCTGCTTAACCGATATCATGAGGATTACTGCCCCAGAGGCTCCTTACAACGATGACCAGATGAAGGTTTGTGTTTTTGCAGTTGTCTTTGTTAATGTTAATCTTCATATTCTCTTATGGCATTCTCTGGCTTTACAGGAGGTCTTTGAGGTGACGGTAGAGGCCTTTGGAAAACTTGCGGATGCTTCCTGTGAGAGCTATAAGAAAGCTGAGGCCGTGCTTGATACTATTGCTAAGGTCAGATCATCCTTGGTGATGTTGGACTTGGAGTGCGATGACCTTGTTCTAGAGATGTTTCGGCACTTCTTGAAAATCACCCGGTAGAACCGTAGAAATAGAACTTTGAGTTAACAGTGGTCAGTTAACTCTTATGTTGGTTTATGTAAGGCTGATGGCTTTTTCCTTTGTGCATAGATTAAGCCCGGACTGTCCTCAAACGGTACTTCTTTCAATGGAAACGATAATGGTCACAGTTATAGATGAAAGTGAAGAAGTATCCATGGATTTGCTCGAGATTCTCTTGGGTCCTCTCAAAAAAGATAGCCTGGTGAGTTTTTCCTAATTCATACTCAAGTCTCCAAGCTTTTTAATAGAGTTTGGATTTGATCTTTCTTGTCGTCATGGCGTAGGATGTCTCACCAGTGGCTTCGAGGCTTGTGGAGAAGGTTCTCATTAGTTGCGCCTGTAAGCTTCGACCGGACATCAATGAAGCTTTGAAGTCCACAGGGACTAGCTTGGACATGTATTCTCCAGTAGTTTCGTCAATATGCCAAAGGGAAGCTGCTACTACTGAAGCTCAGATCATTGTTAACCTCAAAGAAACTGAGGTATTCTTAGTGCCTTGAGCTCTTGGTTTGATTGTTTATACAGTAGTTTTGTGGTTGAATCTTGATTTTTTTTTTGTTTTTTTCAGGGAGAAGGAAAGATATCAGAAGAACAAGTAGTTCCAAGTGATTCATTGCAGGTACTTTACTTGTGAAGCTTTTTCATTGTCAGTGTTTAGTCCCCTTTCATATTGTTTATTGCCTAACCAATGTCTTGATTTAGGAAAAACTGGATTTGGGACTTTCTCCCAAGGGTACTAGGTCCAAGAGAACTGCAAGAGGTGGAACTCGAGTCAATGGAGACGGTTTGAAACAACTTTTGAAGCAAGGGCAATCTGAAAGTACAGACGTAGAGACTGAATCAGGGTCTACTAGGAGGAGGCGGAAACCCAATTCTCTGCTGAATCCTGAAGAAGGCTATTCATTCAAGACGTCATCAAGCATAAAGAAGGTGCATGAAAAAGAACTTGGGGCTGCCAAGAAAGCACCTTTGCCAAGTAAAGTTGGTCAAACGAAGCAGTCAGTTGTTATTTCTCTCTCACCCTCGAGTAAGGCTAGGAAGGGGTCACGGAAACGGAGCAGGAGTAAGATGGAAGAGACAGAACTTGATGCAGGTTCTGTAGCCACACCAGCATCAAAGAAACAGATTGTGAAGAAAGATGATGCTGAAGAAGAAACAGATCTTATGGAAACTGACCTTGAAAAGCCTGAAGATAGCGCTAAGTCAAGTAAAAAGGAGAGAGAAGAGAAGGGTTCAACGAAATCAACTGCAAAGAAGCCACTAACAGAATCTAAAAAGGAGAAAGCACAGAAGGGTTCAGCGAAAACAGCTGTAAAGAAGCCACTTGCAGAATCTAAAAAGGAGAAATCACAGAATGGTTTAGCGAAAACATCTGCAAAGAAGCCACTTGAAAAATCAGTCCCCTCAGATGCTAAGAAAAAGAATTCAGAAGGTGAAAGCATGGAGTCATCAAAGAGCAAGGTAGTAGATTTGATGAACCATTAATTTTCTTGTCAATATATGATACTCTAGAACTTCCTTGCTTGCTTGAACTCATAATTGGATAAAATGTTCAGAAGAAGAATTCTCGTGGAATGACGCCTCCGACCAAAGAATCTGAACAAACTCTCAAGAGCCATCCCAAGAGGAAACGGACAGCTAGAGAGGAAGTGGTGTGAATTTTTTTTCCTTCTCTGTTCACTCTTATGAGGCTTTGATTTGTCTCGTGTTTTCATATGGTCTATTCTTCCTCTTTGCAGGAGTCCAATAAGAGTGAGCATGGTGAGGAGTTGGTTGGTAAGAGAGTTAACATCTGGTGGCCACTTGACAAGAAGTAAGTGTTTTGCGTAAGATGTGAACTTTCGTTTTGGATACAGTGTGGTGTGATGAACGGTAGCAATCTTAACATTTATATTTTTTCACAGGTTTTATGATGGCGTCATAAAGTTCTATAGTAGTCTTAACAAGACGCATCAGGTGAATTTCTCTAACTGCTATTTTCCAAATTCTCACTTTGTTTGCATAATTGTTTCATTTGAAATTTTCATACTGTTGTTCTTTGCAGGTGCTTTATTCGGATGGGGAGTCTGAAGAGCTTAATCTTAAAAAAGAACGTTGGGAGATAATCAGTGAGGTGAGATCTTTCCTACACTGTGCTCCTCTTTATTCATTAGCCAATTTTTCTCAAAATGTTTAAGCAGGAAAAGGAGGAGACTGATCTACCTGATTCTACTCCTTTATCTGACATGTAAGTGAAACGTTTCACAGTTTTTTTTAACTTAGCCGCTTTGGCATCTCTTTAGTCTTGAGTTTTTTTACTTAATAATGTAGAATGCGAAGGAATAAAGCGAAGAAGAGGAAAACTGAGTCTATGCATGTGGAGCTGAAAAGTTCTTCAGAAGTCAGGTGTGAATTTTTTCTTACAATAGTTATAGTTATAGGTGGAGAAGGCTTGAGTCTTGAATGAATAATCTCACATTAATGGAATATATAGATCCTCGAAGAAGAAAGACCTTGTAACAAGCTCCAATAAGCAAGGGAAAGCAACCAAAGATGCGGTGAAGGGTGGAAGCAATGAACCAGAAAGGAGGGAAGAGATAAATATACAGTTCCCAAAAGATTGTGATGAGAAGGAAGAATCTGAAACTAAGGGTGATAACGGTTTGAAAATAGGGGAAAAATCAAATGCAGAGCCTGAATGTAAAAGAGATCACCAAGAACCGCCTGAGGAATCTAATGCAGAAGCCAAGTCGGATGGGGAAGAGCTTAAGTTTGCAAACAAGTTAACTGCAGAAACTGGAAATGATGGTGAAGAGCAGGAGGTAGAAAAAGAGGCAACCGCAGAACTTCAAACTGATGGAGAAGAGCGAGAGTCGGTGAAAGTGCCAAATGAAGCCAAGTCTGATGGAGAAGATCTAAAGACTGCAAACAAGTCAACTGCAGAATCTGATATTGAAGGAGAAGAGCAGGAGGTAGAAAAAGAGGCAACTGCAGAACCTCTAACTGATGGAGGAGAGCGAGAGTCAGTGCTAGAGCAAAATGAAGAACCGGAAACTGAGGTACAAGTGCGAGATTCAGCAAAAGAGCCAGCTGCAGACACAAATTTGATTAAGGAGGATCGTTCTGAGGAGAAGGAGACTGGTAAAGTCGAAAATGAAGCTGAAGAAGAGGTACAGAAAATAGTTGAGGAACTGGAAGAAGACACTGATAAAGCAGAAGGCGGGACTATTCCTGTTTCAGGTTGATAGATGAACAAAAGCATTTGGTTAATTCAGAGAACGATGTCGTTATTGTGGTGTACCTATTAACTTTCTTGTTTACTGAAGCTGCTTGTTTAGAGACGTAGTGTTATTGTTAGTAAAGACTTCTGGACATATATGTCTTATCAAGGAACTAGTTTGATGCGATGTAGGCTCCTCGCAACATTCTACTATGCATAAAACCAATAACCAAAAACATCTATACAACGTTAAACACAAGAACACATCACGTTAAGGTAGCTAAATCTCGTTGTGTCAAACACATCTCTTCAAGCAAATAACATGGGTACTACTCAAACACCGACAATTAGCTTTCAGAACTGCATCTACGCAACAGTCTTCTTGGCCTTGGTTATTGTCTCTGCATCTACGCAACAGTCTTGGAATCTGAAGCAGCCTGTGAGATGGTCGTTTGTAAGACCAGCTGCTTGCATGAAGGAGTAAATAACCGTTGGACTCACGCTACGGAAGCCTCTGCGTACAAGATCCTTGCTTATAAACTCAGCTTTCGATGTCTTCACGGGGACTTGTCGTTGATACCTGAACTGGCTCTGTGTAGGCTTGTTGCTCACAAAGTTCCACATGTACTTCTTAAACGATCCATACTCAGCTATAATCTGGATGAAACAAGGAGTTGGCAGCGATACAAGTTATGTAAGATAGATCAGAAGCGTTTTGAGGTTTATATTACCTTGCGCACCTGGCGTGAGTTATCGAGGATAGACCTTAGCTTGACCTCTGAGAGTAAGGAGATGGCAGAGATTACCTTCTTCTCGTTCAGTTCGGAAACAGCAACTGGATCGAAGTCCATGAAAACTTCCCTGAGATCAGAGCTCGTATTAAACTCTAGTTTCTGGCTTGACATCAGAAGTAAGAAGTTAATGTTTTGGTTACCTGAGTAATTGCCTTCTGGAGAGAATGTCTGTCCAAGAGAGTTCAGATAGAGCACCAGAGAGACATAATAACTCGAAAAGCTTCCTACACAAGTTAACCAAGTGGTAAGAGACTCTTTATAATTAAACAAAGAGCATCTCTCATAAAAGTAAAATAGTTTGAGGATTGCACTTACTTGTCGTCATGAACAGGAACTCCCCATTCTTCGTCGTGGAAAGCAACATAACTCGGGTCTTTGCAAGAAAGAAAGTAACTATCAAGTGAAGCAAAGTGAGCAACATAGAGTAGTAGAAAAGGAGATTCTCACCAGATTTGGGCGTGATCCAGGCACATCTTCTCCGACCATCAGCGAAGCAATCACCGTTACTACCACCACCACCAGCAACTTTATCATCTTTCTCATCAACCAGCTTCCTTCTCCCCACCGCACACGCACCAACGGCGGAGGAGACAGACCCGCTTCGCCTCACAACCTTCTTACGGCTAGAAGAAGACGACTCGCAAGACGAGGAGGCGTCAGAGGAATACGAAGCGGTCATGGAGGCACTGTTCTTTCTCAGAAGAGAAGAGCAAAGAGACGAGCATTGCTTGAGAGTCGTCGTTGGTGAAGCCGGAGGATCTGGCTTCTTCTTCGTTTTCTCATCTTTTGACTCGATGGTGGTGGTCATCTTCTTATTCTCCAGCTTCATCCCCGGTGGTTTCCTCTGCAGCTTGTTCCCGGTCGGACCAAGAACCGATCTGAAGTCTCTCTCGCCGGAATCGGTAGACCGGAATCGAGGTGGAACCGACATTGAACCGATAAACGAAAGAATGCTCACAGATCCAACACTGAAAGCTACAAACTTTGCTCGATTCAGAGAGATTAATATCGAAAGGTCTACACTTTACAGCTCTGCATTAACAGCTAATGAAACTTTTTTTAGAATCATCTAGCAATCCACGCTTACGGTGTTCATGAGAGAAGAAAGTAAAACCACAGAGAAGGACTTGGAACAGTGACGAGAGAGCCCTTTTGACTTCAGAAAAAATAAAAGACGGAGCTTTTCTGATCGGAGACGAAACGAATCAAAAATGGAAGAAGAGGAGAGAAGAGAGCAAAGAATCGAGAAGAAAAGTTCGTTCACCAATCACTCCTTAACACGTAAGCATTTGGTTTGCTGTTTTTTTTTCTTCCCACCCGAGACGACCCGATAATACGATGGGCTTGATTACTGTAAAGTTGCTTATGTTAATAATCATCAAATTAATTAATGCGTCTCAGATTAGGAATGTTTGCTCGTGTAATCATGTCGGGATCAAGACAAAAGTTTTAATTAGTCCATCATGTAATATTTACGAAACTGCCATAACACATTACTATATGCTTATATTAAATTAATTATCTTTTCTCTAACGTTGAAAAATAGCACAAAATGGACCCACACACTTCGTCTCATCTTCTTCAACGCGTCTCAGTTCAGCCTTCTTGGATGGTGCGACACCCAGGGCCGGCTCAACCGATAAGGGTCATTAGGCAAATTATACGCAGATAATGTTTAAAATGTTTTTAAAATTTAATCAGTAATATTTTGTAATGAAAATAAAACTATGTACATATCAAATAATTTGGATTTTTTTTAATTTTATTTATTACAAGATATGAGCCGGTTACGTTGCAACGGGTTTTGTTTGATGTTTTAATTTAATAAAAATCATAAATTATTTTATTATAGTTTTATGATTATTTTTTGCATATGTTGTTCGAAATTTATTTTATAACTAAAACTCATTTTCAAATATAAGTTTAAGTTAATATTTGTATTTTATAATTATGGTGCATAAATGAATTGTTATAAACTTTGTACATATGATTAGAGAAAATACTATACCTAAACGTTTAAACTGAACACAACCTGAAACAAGAAATTGAATGAAAAGTAAAAAAAAATGAAAGTCAAATACACCAATCGAGTCAATGACAACATTATACATGTTTTATGTACTAATTTAATGATTTATTAAATAAGTCTTTAAAGATTTATTTTGCTAGGATTTTAAAAAAAATGAAAACATTCTATTTTATAAATCTCTTTTTTATTTACAATAAAAAAATATTAAATACTCCTTTAAAATTTTGTTTAAGATTTTAGAAAAGGAAAATTAATGTCATATAACCTATTACGATTATCTTCTCTTTAGAATTTCAGAAAAAATAAATTGCTGTCAAATAATTATTTTTAGTTATTAGTATATAATATTAAAATTACTGTTTTTACAATTCGTATTAATACCAATTTTACACTTTTTTTTTAATTAAATAATTTTTAGTATCATGTTCATCATCAAATACTC
>NC_027755.1:21403854-21408841 GCF_000695525.1 Brassica oleracea var. oleracea
TTTTATTTAGACTTTTAAAAGGGAAACTAATTATTTGAAAATTTGTTTTTCTTTTATATTTTTATACAGCTATTTTATTTTATTTTTAAAAATTCTCTTAAATTATTTATAGATTTTGTCTTATACATACAAACACATGTCACAATGTTATCAAATAATATTTTACAATTATATTTTGATTAGGATTTTAAAAAAGGAAAATTAATATTAAATGATATTTATATTTAATTTATAATAAATTCGTTTTTGTTAATATCTTAGTATATATATTTTTAATTATGAGATAAATTAATACATGTCACAATCTTTTTTTTTTGTCTACATGTCACAATCTTAAATATATAATTTTCAATATAATTAATATTTTTACAATTTTCATTTAATTAAATAATTGTTACTATCATGTTTATCATTAATGTTTTAAGTAAAACTACTATTAAATAAAATTTTACAATTCTCTCTGGTCAGGATGTAAAAAAAAATTCTTAATTGGTTAAAACTAAATTTTTTTTTTTTAGAAATCTCTTTTATTTATGATTTTAGGAAAAATGATGTTCTTTTCACATAATGACAGTTTTTATTGACACATTCACAATCTAATTTTTTTAGTTGAAGTTAATTTTGGTTTATATTGTTTTAACAAAAATTATTAAAAAGTAAAGTTAGTTAATTATAAGAAAAAATAATACTTTTAATTTTTTTTTATTTAGACTTTTAAAAGGGAAACTAATTATTGATATTTTTTTTTCTTTTATATTTTTATACTGCTATTTTATTTTTAATAGAAACAATTCAGTTAAAATATTTATATAGTTTGTCTTATACATACAAACACATGTCACAATATTATCAAATAATATTTTGCAATTATTTTTTGATTATAATTTTAAAAAAGGAAAGTTACTATTAAATAATATTTATAATTACTTTTTAATAAAATTCATTTTTGTTAATATCTTAGTATATATATTTTAATTATTAGATAGATTAACACATGTCATAATATTAAAGATATAATTAACATGTGTCGCTATCATGTTAATTAGCAACTTTGAAAAACCAAGCTTTATATAATAAGATTACTTTTTAATAAAATTTATTTTTGTTAATATCTTATTATATATATTTTAATTATGAGATAGATTAACACATATCATAATATTAAATATATAATTGACATGTGTCGCGATCATATTAATTAGCAACTTTGAAAAACTAAATATTTATAAATTTTTATATATAAAAATATAGATTTTTTAAAAAATTGAACCCTTTAATTAGTATTATGCGGGGGACCCGGGACAGTCGCACAACTTGTCCCTAGTAAGCCGGCCCAGGCGACACCAAGCAGCTTGGCCTGAAGCAAGAATCCCAAGTTCTCATTCATACTTAATTAATGTTTTATCATTGTCAACGCATGAAAGCTAAGATCAACGTGTGCGTGATTGCTCGTGTGTTTGCACATGGCTTTGATACTCTTCTTCATGTCTCAGATGCTGTTGGGAGATTGGTACATACGAACTAAGTATTATGAGAAAAACATTACTTTGAAACAAACTTACATAAGAGCATACACAACTACATTACTTTCATCACACTATCAAAACACCTCTTTTAGATACTTCAGGCACAAAAGTACAACACAAAGACTCCCCACTTTTGTCTTCACACCACCGCTCTAATCGACCTCTTCAATCTTTGGACCTTGACCACCACCAGAGCCACCAGAGCCACCGTCTCCTGGCATACCATCATTCGCACCTCCAGCACTAGCACCTCCCTGATACATCTTCGAGATAATCGGGCTGCAAATCCCCTCCAGCTCTTTCAACTTATATTCAAACTCATCAACCTCCGCCAGCTGGTTCCCTTCAATCCACTCGATCGTCTCATCAATCGCCTTCTCTATCTTCTGCTTATCTTCCTGATCCAGCTTCTGCGCCAGCTTCTCGTCCTTAACAGTGTTCCTCATGTTATAAGCATAATTCTCAAGCGAGTTCTTGGCCTCGACCCTCTTCTTCACCTGCTCATCCTCCGCCTTATACTTCTCAGCGTCTTGCACCATCTTCTCAATCTCCTCTTTGCTCAACCTCCCTTTATCGTTCGTGATCGTGATCTGGTTCTTCACGCCTGCGGTCTTATCCTCCGCCGACACGTTCAAGATCCCGTTCGCATCTATGTCAAAACACACATTGATCTGAGGAACCCCACGCGGCGCAGGAGGGATCCCCTTGAGCTCAAACGTTCCGAGAAGGTTGTTGTCTCTGGTCCTCGCACGCTCTCCTTCGTACACTTGGATCAGAACACCAGGCTGATTATCAGAATAGGTCGAGAACACTTGCTCCTTCTTACAAGGAACAGTAGTGTTCCTCGGGATCAGCACAGTCATCACCCCACCCGCCGTCTCTAGCCCAAGACTCAACGGCGCCACGTCAAGAAGTAACAGATCTTGCACCTTGTCACTCCCTTCACCGGTCAGAATAGCCGCCTGCACCGCGGCTCCGTAAGCAACAGCTTCATCAGGGTTAATACTCTTACAAAGCTCCTTCCCATTAAAAAAATCTTGCAAAAGCTGCTGAATCTTCGGAATCCTAGTCGATCCTCCGACAAGAACAACTTCATGAACACGGTTCTTGTCAATCTTTGCATCCCTTAGAACTTTCTCAACAGGATCCATACACTTCCTGAACAAATCCATGTTCATCTCCTCAAACCTCGCGCGCGATATCGTCGCGTAGAAGTCAACCCCCTCGTACAAGGAATCAATCTCTATAGTAGTCTGAGCCGTCGAGGAAAGCGTCCTCTTCGCTCTCTCGCAAGCCGTTCTCAGCCTCCTCAACGCCCTCGCGTTCCCGCTTATATCCTTCTTGTGCTTCCTTCTAAACTCCGCAACGAAGTGGTTAACTAACCTATTGTCAAAGTCTTCCCCTCCGAGGTGAGTATCTCCCGCCGTAGCCTTCACTTCGAAGACGCCTTCTTCGATCGTTAACAGCGAAACATCAAACGTCCCGCCCCCGAGATCGAAAATCAAAACGTTCCTCTCACCGGTTTGCGTCCCTTTTTTATCTAAACCGTACGCGATAGCCGCAGCGGTCGGTTCGTTAATTATCCTCAAAACGTTGAGACCCGAGATCGAACCCGCGTCCTTCGTCGCTTGTCTCTGAGAGTCGTTAAAATAAGCAGGGACCGTTACGACGGCGTTTTTAACCGCGTGACCTAAGAAGGACTCGGCGACTTCTCTCATCTTGATCAGCACCATAGAAGATATCTCCTCGGGAGAGAACTGCTTCTCCTCGTTCTTATACGAGACGACTATCATCGGCTTGTCTCCGGGTCCCGAGACGACTTTGAACGGCCAGTGAGTCATGTCGCTCTGGACGGAAGGATCGGAGAATCTCCTCCCGATGAGACGTTTCGCGTCGAAGACGGTGTTGTGAGGGTTCAGCGCGACTTGGTTCTTCGCTGAGTCTCCGATTAACCGCTCGGTGTCTGTGAAGGCGACGTAGGAAGGTGTAGTGCGGTTTCCTTGGTCGTTGGGGATGATCTCGACGCGGTCGTTCATCCACACTCCGACGCAGCTGTATGTTGTGCCGAGGTCGATTCCGACGGCTTTCTCGGATTTTGTCGTCATTGTTTGCTGTGAGATTTCGCTATTTGTTTGATTCGTTAGTCTGCTTGATGAGTGATCTGAATCGGTGGAGGTAGCTATATATATGGATACGATCGGAGAAGGAAGACATTTCGAGAGAGGACTCGACACGGAGATGTGGAAAGACGGAGAAGTCGCCACGCAAAACGCTCCAGAGACTTCTGGATTCGCCGGCGCATTTGAGATAAATATCAGGCAACCGCTTCAATTTAATTTGGGCCTACAAAGGCCCATTAATATTTTAAAAATGTAAGCCCATATGTAGATAAGAAAGGCCCAAGTGTTTTTTTTCTCTACGTCTTCTTCGCTCGTTCTAGGCATGGGCATTCGGGGTCCCAATCGGGTTTCGGTTTAATCCAATCGGGTTTCGGTTTTTTGGGTTTATCAAAATCAACCTCATTCGGATTATATGAATATTCGGTTCGGGACCGGTTCAGGTTCTATCGGGTTCGGGTCGGGGTTAGTAAATCTTCAAAGAACTGGTACAACCCGATGTACTTTCGGATTTGGGTCCCAATCGGTTCTTCGGTTTAAATGTACCTGATTTAAAATACTTGATTTGTACCTATTTTGTAACCAAAATATAAATAAAATCGGTTAAAAAAAAAGAAAGGAACATCAAATGGGATCATTCAAAATCAAATGAAAGGTAAACATAGTTATTGATCGAAAGAAAACCAAATAAATGAAAGCATAAAACGAAAACTAAGTTCTCATTGTTGTGAATGAAGAGGGGAACTTGTGTGTATTATTAGGTCGACCAACTGGTCTTTATATATATATGGTAATGACGGTCTAAGTACTGGATCGACATGAGATCGTACTTATCCTTAACTAGATAATGACTAGCAATACGTAAGATAAATACCAACTATAATGTAGATAAACACAAGAGTAGATAGGCGCCAGTATGATCCTGAGGATGGGCTTGGCCCGTCTTGCTACACGGGCTGATAAATGGGTCGATCACAAAATGGTTTATAACACTCCCCCTTGATCGACACATCCGATCAAGGTTCATTCATGCTTTGGATGTTGCCTCATTAAAACCTCTCTTGACAAACCCAAAACCCAATGTGGTTAAAGGGAAAACAAGACAGGAAAAAGAGTACAACACATGAACTCCCCCTGATGAATGCATCACCGAAGATCTTTCAGTCGACGCATTTCTATCTTCCATATGAGCTTCTTGAACGTTGAGGTTGGTAGTGACTTGGTGAAGAGGTCGGCTGAATTCTCACTCGAACGGACTTGCAATACTTGGACCTCTCCTGCCTTCTGAAGCTCGTGTGTAAAGAAGAACTCAGGAAGAATATGTTTCGTCCTATCTCCTTTAAT
>NC_027755.1:21411672-21412583 GCF_000695525.1 Brassica oleracea var. oleracea
CAATCTTGCAAGTGCTAGATTACGAGTTGATAGGAGACAAACATGTGACCATCTTGTGGATGCGTCAATCAGGACCATAAAATATCTAAATGTCCCACAGGGTGGGTGTATTGGTCCACAAATATCAACTTGTATTCTTTCTAGGAAATTTGTCACTTCCTTATTCACTTTGGTACGTGATGGCTTAGTAATTAGTTTCCCTTGTGAGCATGCTTCACATGTGATATTCTTAGGGATAACTCTTTTTGTTTTCAAACTGTGACCATTTGAATTTGATATGAGTTTTCGCATCATGTTCGAACCGGGGTGTCCCAGCCGATTGTGCCAAAGAGTGAACTCTTCTTTGAATTCTTTATTCAAGACGGCATTAGCCTCAACAAGACTGGTCTGGGCATAATAAAGACCAGTCCCACACGCAGGTATAGTCTCAAAGACTTTCTTATTGCCTTGGGTGATTTTATAAATCTGTAGGAATTCTTTACTTCCTTCACCCATTGTTTCGATGTGGAAACCATTCAGTCTTATGTCTTTAAAGCTCAATAGACTTCTGTTTGAGCTAGGTGAGTACAAAGCATCTTCAATCTCAAGATGTGTACCTTTTGGCAATAAGATATTGGCGTGGCCATAGCCTTCAATTAGGCTAGCCGTGCCAGCTATAGTGGTGATGTTAGCTACCTTATGTGTGAGATGTATGAAAAATCGTTTGTCTCTCAAAATGGTGTGGCTGGTGCCACTGTCCACGACGATTGTATCCATTCCACTTTTCATTCTTCAAAAACAATAATCATAAAGTTAATGAACAATAATAAAATTTTCAGAGATGGTATCTTTAATGATCTAATTCTTAGGCTTATGAGAAATGAAAAAAAAAAATTTATTCATTCATAAGGATAAAGTTAAATCCAAAGCCA
>NC_027755.1:21412694-21413549 GCF_000695525.1 Brassica oleracea var. oleracea
GCTCGTGCTGGTGATCCTGGACGTCTTCCAAGTCATCATCATCATCATCATCATATCCCGGGTCTCGAACCATGTTAGCTTCTGGGTTTCTTTTTAAGCTCTCCGTGTAAAGATCACAAAAATGCTTAGGAATTCGGCAATTCTTTGCCCAATGATTACCCATACCACATCTGTGGCATCGATCAGCTTTGATCTGTGGTTTAAAAGACACACTACGGCCTCGGCCACGACCACGGCTAAAGCCGGGTGTGGTACCGCAACCACGTCCTCGCCCGTGTGCTTTAAAAGAACCACGACCTCGTCCTTGACTTCTTCCACGGTTTGGACCGGGATGGTCATTGTGTTGGACAAGGTTACTCCCTTTCTTTGGCTCTATAGCCATCTTAGAGATGTCGGGTAATGGAGTTGTACCAGGAGGTCTCATCTCACTGTTTTTCAATAACAGTTCGTTGTTAGCTTCAGCCAACAAGAGACATTCTATCAACTCAGTATATATGGCGAAATTCCTCTCTCTGTACTGCTGTTGCAATACCATGTTGGTTTGAGGAAACGTGGAGAGAGTTTTATTAAGCATCTCTTCCTCGGTTACTTTTTCACCACATAACCTTAACAAGGACACAATTCTGAACAGGACTGAGTTGTACTCGTCTACTGTTTTGTAGTCCAAGAACTTATGTGTTTCCAATCATATTGAGCCTTTGGAAGCAACACCGTTTTCTGGTGGTCATATCTTCGCTGTAAAGCGATCCAAAGGTCATATGGATTTTCCATGGTCATTTAAAAAAAATCGGATTTATCTTTAAAAAAATTCAGATTTATCTATAAGAAAAATCGGATTTATCTTAAAAATATTTA
>NC_027755.1:21413642-21428217 GCF_000695525.1 Brassica oleracea var. oleracea
TAATGCAAGCAAACAATCAGATTAAGTTGATGCAGCAGTCGGATATGTAAAAAAAATGGTGTAATTGTCAACATAAAAGGTTTTAGCAATTAACTCACATCAGAAAGATTAAAAAAAATCAAAAAAGCTTAAACAGGGTGAAACAAGACGAGATTTTAGCTTTGAAAATAGATTAGGGTTTTAAATTTTATTCTGCAAAGACATACGGCTAGATGTAGCTGTATGTATGCGGCTGAGGGTTTAAATCCTTTTTGGTTTTGTTTTGAGTTTTCTGAAGATACCTGAACCTTTTGTGATTAGTTGAAGTGTCTGTGAGGAGAGAGAGCTGCTGCTGGTTGCTGACAGAGAGAAAAAGAGGCGACTGGAAGAGCTTTAGGAGTCGCCGAAAAATAGCAAGAGATCGTTTGGTTTCTGATTTATGGGTGGTGGATTTTTGGAAGGGTTTAGAGACAAGGTCGTGCTGATAACGTGTTGTGAATGAAGAGGAGAACAACTATAATGTAGATAAACACAAGAGTAGATAGACGCCAATATGATCCTGCGGATGGACTTGGCCCGTCTTGCTACACGGGCTGATAAATGGGTCGATCACTAAATGGTTTATAACACTCATGAAATAAAAAAAAATTATTCAATGAAAACAAAACCAAAATCTAAAAACTTCAACCTTCAACCATCAATCTTCATATAGTAGGTAATTATTTTAGATGTTCAATATCTTTTGAATACATATTAGGAATCGAGATCATGTTTGGCACAAGTTATTTTTGGGAATTTTGAATGTTACGGGTTCTATTGGATATCCATTTAGGTTCGGGTTCGGTTCGGATAATACCCATAACCCGAAATACCATAAATCAAGATCCATTCGGTATTTATGCCGGGTTCGGATCGATTCGGATTCATTTTTATCGGATCGGATTCGGTTCGGGTTTTCGTTTGGTTTATTTGCCCAGTCCTAGCTCGTTCTGATCCCGAAGTACCGGAGCAAAGCTATGAACGAGGCTAAGAAGAAGAAGACAGAAACCTACGTTGTAGTATCTAGAGATGGTTCGATGTCAGCTCTGGGAGCATTTTTTGTTTATTTGATTAGTGGGTTGTTTCTGGGCGTTGGATTCTGGGTTGCCCGGAACAAATTTGCCGTCGATCTCGTGTCTGATCCATCTCTCACTCTGTTTCTCCTCTGGGTTCTCTACTTCTTTGCATTCATTACTGGTTTTATACTGCTCAAGTGTTGATTTTGAGTTGATTTTATAATCTTGCTTTGGTGTTCATTCTCAGAGCATTGAGTTTCCGGTTGTGGCAATCGTCTACAGCTTTTTACGAAAAGCCCCAGAGAAATGTTCGGTGAGTGTGATTAAGACTCAAAAGGCACAATGCGTTTGGTTTCTTGTGTTTAACTATTTCGTAATGGTTTCATAATTGCTTTCCAGTGGTCTAAAGCTGTTGGGAGAAGCATATTAGGACTCATTTCCGGTTAGTATTCTTTTTTGCTTTCCAACTTATTATAGTTGCTCTTCATTCTTCTGCAATGAAAGAACACAAAATAATCAACTGCCTTCACATGTAAATTCAAGTTGGTTAGCATGTGACTGATCTCCCCAGCTCTTCGTGTTAGCATATGTATTAGCTTGACTTGATCGATATCTGCTCATTTTTCTGTTTTCAGTATCCCTTGATTGTGATTTGTGAGTTCTCTAAGCCTTTTTTTTTTTTTTGGTTTATAGGGGCTTTCATGAATGCTTTGGGAGCAATTGCTTTGGGTGCACCTGTTGGGATGCAGTATGTATCGTTTTTGTAGTCTGGACTTTTCAGATTACGGACAAGGCTAATTATTGTTGGTTGTGATCACCCTTCTGCTTGATAACATTAGCACTACCTCTCATCTCATGCAGATATCTACCAAAAACAATTCACTGGTCCTTTCTAATGTCTGTTTTCACGGTAAGCTGTCTCCTTCTGCTGTTCCTATGAATTAAAAAGAATGTACTAATGATGATAATTTTTAATTTCATAGTTCTTACCAGCAACTGCAGTTTTTGGTGCGTCGTGGACAGATTGGCATCGTGCATTCGCTTCGATGAAGTAAGTTATATATTTTTGTAAGTTATATCATAGTTCACACAGTTCGTGTACCTAATCCATCTTTTTGGTTGTTTCAGACCAATTGGAAATATAGAGTATATGATTGTTATTCCAGCGTATGGAGCAACTGTTGGAGGATGGTTTGGAGCTTGGCCTATGCCGCTCGACTGGGAAAGGCCATGGCAGGTAATATATCTTTATCTCGAACCATACATCCAAGAGATTGGTTCTTTGTATTTGGTCATGGTGGTTGAACAGCTAATCATTATATTATCATTGTTCTTTTTAAACAGGAGTGGCCTATATGTGTGTGTTATGGAGCTATAGGAGGCTGCATTGTTGGACAAATCCTCTCCTTGAGTTTGATGTTCTTGTTTAGGAAACACAAGAATTTGAAGGTGGCCTAGAAGAGATTCATTGTGTCTGGATCTTCAGAACGAGTTTCGTTTTTGACTTGATTGCTAGCCAGATTGAGATACAACAATAGGGCAGTAGGGAAACGTTTTTCTTTTGGTTTGCTTGAACAAACGCTTTGTTATTTTCCACATAGAGAAGCAAGCAAATGTTTCAGATTTGCAACATTCTAAAGTCAGCGATCGCAGTTTATGTGCTTGATCTTCTCCGTCAGTTTCCTCTCACCATAGTTTATGTGCTTGAGCTTCTCCGTCAGTTTCCTCTCACTAGTCCCTGTATCGTGAGACTCCCTTTGTATATAAGAGAGAGTACTTTCGCCATTGCATTTGTACAAGTGGCATTTATCAGGAGCCATCCCACCAATCATATTTTTAGCCTATAAAAAGAAGATATCACACAACGGAGTTAACCAGAAGAGGAAAAAAAAATAGACTGACTTGAAAAAACAATACGCCCACCGTGGGGCTCGAACCCACGACCACAAGGTTAAGAGCCTTGCGCTCTACCAACTGAGCTAGACGGGCTTGGTGCTTACGGTCTCTGTTAACAGATGGTCAATATAGCCATTATCTAGTAGGTACGAAACGAAGTTTTAGAAGTGCAAATGTTTTGATGTTTAGATTACAAATCTCTGGTTTATCACCATGTAATGGAAACAATACACACAAATGGCATTATAGAATCAATAAAAGAAAAAAGAATGTAGTAACAATTAATTAAAACAACTTGAGTTTCCCTTTAGAGATGGCTTGACACATTGCCTTCTCTTTCCCAGCCAAGCCGTAGCAGGAGGAGTTGTGCCTAGCGCCTAAAGTGACAGCAAAGTAAAGATAAACAGTGCAGAGGAAGGCCAAAAGAAGCAATGCTGTTAGGAGGTATCGATGCCTGTTAACAACGGTTGAGCAGCTACCCAAGTCTTCCCATTGCTTCTTTAGAGACTGGTGTCTCCTCAATGGTGAAGATACAATCCCATCAAGAACCATTGCCTTGATAAACCAAACCTGTAAAATAAAGAACCATCTGGATTTTTATCAATCGTAAGCTATTATTAATACAGCAATTCGAATCTCCAGATCAATTATGTGAACATTTCGATCTAACAAGACGAGGCAAACCAATTTGGAAACGACATTATTAGTCCTTTATAATTGGCATCACAGGCACAAATCAAAGCTTAACCCGTCGTCAATGCACATTTGGAGAAAGAGAGATTCGAGGAAACATGAGATCAATCGAAGGATTCATAATCATAATTTCGTGGGATAGCTGAGGAAATTGATCGCTATATGTAGAAAACGAACCGGTGAAACAGGAAGCGGTTAGAATCGGTTAGAGATCTGGAGAAGATAA
The DNA here is from genome assembly GCF_000695525.1 of Brassica oleracea var. oleracea. Lineage (NCBI taxonomy): Eukaryota > Viridiplantae > Streptophyta > Magnoliopsida > Brassicales > Brassicaceae > Brassica > Brassica oleracea. The sequence continues at coordinate 21,417,492 of NC_027755.1, forward strand.
AGCAGCTGCTCCCAGCTCCGTCAACACGCGAATTTAGTCCGCCGCTAGACGTTGAATTCTCCAGCAGCGTTCCCGATATAGATAGAGAGAGAGAGAGAGAGATCAATCTCCTCCGCAGTTTCTAGCGGGGGAGATTTGCCGGATGACGCCGTACGCGGTTTATTAACTCCGTTACATACGACGGGGATCTAGTGATTTTTTATATTTAAGTTTTAGAAAGATAAATTAGAGAAAGATAGAGAGAGAGAGAGGGGAAAAAAATGATAATGCGTGTTTAGCTGCCACCTTGTTTTTAAAAAGATGATGGCAATGGGCATGCATGTTTTTGGATATATAATGATTGGCATGTTCTAGATGGCGTTTACCTACGATCTGACTCTTGCAGCACTCAGAGGTTGTTTTTTTGCGAACACGTACTACTGTACATAAAATATACCTAAATTACATTTACTATATACTCTATATTTTTGGTGACATCTAGATTTAGAACCTTTTTGCGTGCGTCTTTCTATAAACTCAATTTCACGAACTCGGATTACAAGTAACCAGCTGATTCTCTACAAAAGCCAAAGTTACAGGAAGACACTGATTCTTTTTTTCATATTTTAAGTAACTGTCTGTATCAATTATACACATGATGAAGCAAAAACACACCCACACATGCAGTCATGTTTGCATCATTGATTAGTTAGATGGCATTCGTTCAGCCATTAGTGGGCTTAATATTGGGTAATACTATATTGAGCATTAGTGGGCTTAGTAAGCAAGGTCCATCATATTGGTATCGATGGTTAACTACCAATCATTCCATGTTAGGTAGCGAGAATAAGGAAACATCGAGGAGGTGTTCTACTTTTGAAGAAGAGAGGAAAGCTCAAGGCTTTATCGATATCCAAAAGGTATTTTCGATATTCTCTTTGCTTGAATCGAATTGGGTTTTCTTCCTTGACCTCAATTTCGATCAGTGAAACTAGTTTCTTTAGGTAAAGTTTAGATCGGCAATTGAAATTAGGGCTTTTGTGTGTGTGATAATTGAAATTAGGGTTGTTGTGTGAGATAACTTGATAAACAATGATCAGATGTGAAGAACAGAGTTTTATGAATTTTGATGATATGTGTGTGTGTTTTCTTCTCATTCCAGCAGGTGACTATTGAATCCAACCTTTGATAATCGAAGATGTGGGCAGCTTCTTGTCTGGCATCGTGCTGTGCTGCTTGTGCATGCGATGCTTGCCGTACAGTGGTTTCAAGCATCAGCAGACGGTCTGCTAGAATTGCTTACTGTGGTCTCTTTGCACTTTCTTTAATCGTTTCATGGATCCTCCGTGAGGTTGCTGCTCCTCTCATGGAGAAGCTCCCTTGTAAGTTCCTTTTTTTCTTCCTCTTCTTATGTCCTTGTTTTGATTAGCTTATGGATCTAATGAATTACATTTTTTTGTGCAGGGATTAACCATTTTCACAAGACACCTGATCGTGAATGGTTTGAGACCGATGCTGTCTTGCGTGTCAGCTTAGGCAATTTCGTGTTTTTCTCGATTCTATCGGTTATGATGATTGGTGTGAAGACTCAGAAAGACCCCCGTGATGGTATACACCACGGTGGTTGGATGATGAAAGTTATCTGTTGGTTCATACTGGTCATCTTGATGTTCTTCGTTCCTAATGAAGTCATCAGCTTTTATGGTAAGTGCCATGCCATCTATCATTGCTTATATCTCGTTTATATGCTCCTGATGCTAATCAATTTAACATCTTTTCAGAGTCAATGTCAAAGTTTGGTGCTGGGTTTTTTCTTCTTGTTCAAGTTGTGCTTCTTTTGGATTTCGTTCATGGGTGGAATGACACATGGGTTGGCTACGACGAGCAGTTCTGGTTAGTTGAATATATTCGCTATCATATGCGACTTTTGTTATGCCACCGCTAACTAGGTTTCTATATATATAGGTATGCTGCGTTGCTCGTTGTTTCTCTTGTATGTTACTTGGCAACATTCCTCTTCTCTGGACTTCTCTTCCATTGGTTTACTCCGTCTGGACATGATTGTGGACTCAACACTTTCTTCATTGTCATGACTTTGATATTTGTGTTCGTCTTTGCTGTTGTAGTCTTGCATCCCGCTGTAAGTTTTGCATCCCATTTTAGTCGTTTCTCTCATCTTCAAACTCAATGAAGCCAAATTAACTTTTATTTTACAGGTCGGTGGAAGCATTTTACCAGCATCAGTTATATCTTTCTACTGCATGTACCTCTGTTACAGTGGACTTGCAAGTGAACCCCGAGATTACGAATGTAATGGTCTCCACAAACACTCCAAAGCTGTTTCAACTGGCACTATGACCATTGGGTTACTCACAACTGTACTCTCCGTTGTTTATTCCGCTGTCCGTGCTGGTTCTTCCACCACCCTTCTCTCCCCTCCTGATTCTCCCCGTGCAGGTATATTTCCACAATGATCCTGTTCCCGTTTATTGCTTTGGCTCTTGTTTAGTTCTCAACATTGTCTTGCTTATATTTGGAGTCATTTAGTTTAACGGGTTTCGCTTTGTTGAAAATGTTCAGGGAAGCCTCTGCTTCCACTAGACGGGAAAGCAGAAGAGAAGGAAGAGAAAGAGCAGAAGAAGCCAGTGACATACTCGTACGCATTCTTCCACATCATCTTCTCCCTTGCGAGCATGTACTCTGCGATGCTCTTAACTGGTTGGTCAACTTCGGTTGGTGAAAGTGGCAAGCTGGTTGATGTCGGGTGGCCTTCCGTGTGGGTCCGTGTTGTCACCAGCTGGGCCACTGCTGGTCTCTTCATCTGGTCACTCATTGCTCCGATTCTCTTCCCTGACCGTGAGTTCTGAGCTGAATAAATCCACCTGGAAAAACTTTCCTTGAATCTTGAATATGTAAAAAATAATAATTTCTTTAGACTATAATACAGTCTCTCTCCTGTGTTGCTTGCTATCTTCTCACGCATGGCCTTTGTTGGTCTATTTGTAAAATAAATATAAATATAAAATATTTGCTTTCTCCTAATGCAGTGATCATTCCTACTCTTGGAATCTCATATTGATCTTAACAAATAGTCCGCTCATCCACGTTTGCGTAATCGCGCTATCGCGTTTACCTTGTGTAGCTGATCTCTAAACTAAACGACGTCGTTATGTATGATCTGTCTAATGTGAGGGGTTAATATCTATTTATGAAAGTAAGGTGTTACAAAACGAAAATATTTATAAATGAAGGACCAGATAAGTATTTTGACCCATTTAAAATGGATCTATCCATTTCGGTTGTCTTCTTCTTCTCTCTCTAGTCTCTACGTCTTCGTTTTCCAGAAACTTGATTTGCTCCTTGCTTGAGGTGTGTGGTTGGTTCCACCTCTAATAGATCAATCTGATTGTAGATTCTCTTTCGCTTATTCGTTTGGTATTGTTAATGGTGTTTTGATTCAGGAAAGTTCCCAACTTTGGTTTTCTAAATCAAGTTCGAGAAGGGGATCGCAAAGTACATTTAACAATCTCTCGAGCTCAAATCATGTAAGCCAACTCTCTAATTAGTCATACCTTTATCTCCTTGATCCAAAGATCTATACTTTTTTCGTAAAACGGAATCAGTTTATACCTAAATCGTTAATGTTCTCAGGGACTCCACAGAACAATCTATCATACCAGGCTTACCTGACGATTTAGCTTTAATATGCATAGCCAAGCTCTCTCATGGCCATCACGGAGCCCTCGAGTGCGTCTCTAGAGGGTGGAGAGACTTACTTCGCAGCGCAGACTACTCCTGCTTCAAAGCTAGAAACGGATGGTCTGGCACCTGGTTGTTCGTTCTCACCGAACAGTCCAAGAACCAGTGGGTCGCTTACGACCCCGAAGCCGATCGATGGCATCCCTTGCCTAGAACCAGAGCTGTTCAAGACGGCTGGCATCACTCTGGCTTTGCCTGTGTTTGCGTTTCGAATTGTCTGCTTGTGATTGGGGGTTGCTACGCGCCTTCGTTGTCGTCGTTTCCGCATCAGAAGCCTGTTGTCACTGGAGATGTCATGCGGTTTGACCCGTTTAAGAAAGAGTGGAAGATGGTTGCGAGTATGAGAACGCCGAGGACTCACTTCGCTTGCTCTGCTGTCTCTGGGAAAGTTTATGTCGCTGGAGGTCGTAATTTGACGCATTCCAGAGGGATTACGTCTGCTGAGGTTTATGATCCTGTGGCTGATAGGTATATATGTACACTCTTTTTACTTTTGTATATGATAAGAAACTATCAAAGTGTGGCCCTGACATTGCTATTGCAGGTGGGAGGATCTACCAGCAATGCCTAGACCGCAGATGGACTGCTTGGGGCTATCGTACAGAGGCTCCTTTCATGTTTTGAGTGATCAGGTGGGGTTCGCGGAGCAAAGCTTCTCTGAAGTCTTCAATCCGTTAGAGATGAGTTGGTCCACTGTGGAGGATATATGGCCATTCTCTAGAGCCATGCAGTTTGCTGTTCAGGTGATGAAGAATGACCGAGTGTACACGATTGTGGATTGGGGAGAGAGCTTGATCAAGACAAGGGATACAGACGAAGGAGAATGGTACAATGTTGGTTCGGTTCCTTCTGTTGTTCTTGCTAATCATCCGAGGGAGCTAGAGGCGTTTGGATACGGATTTGCAGCTCTGAGGGATGAGCTCTTTGTTATTGGAGGCAAGGTTCTTAAATGGGAAGAATCGGGGGCAGGGAGGTTTGCCATTGTGAGATTGTCTGTTGTGAGGGTATGTAACCCTTTGGATAGGCCTTTGAATTGGAGAGAGACCAAACCAATGTGCATTCCAGCCTGTGGGTCCATCATTGGTTGTGCATCTTTGGAAGAATCTTCTCTGCCTTAACCAAGGCGATGGAATCTCTCCGGATGCATATATTTTTACAGTATAGTTGCAGTCGATTCTTCAATTGTGGGCATGGTTAGAAGAGAAACGTAGTAAAAAGAGGAGCCATGGAGGAGACTTGGTTTTCATTAGTATCTGGTTTAAGCTTTTTTTCACAAACACGTAACTTTGCCATTCCATTTGGGCATTTCTACTGCAGAAGTCTTGCATTGCTTGTGGATAAGATAAGAGAAAAGTTAGCATATAATAATTTTTCATGGCAGCTTGGAAATTAAAATTATAGCCTTACGTGCCTGCTTTGCTGTCTATTATGGTTACTAATTTTCCAGCAAAGGTATTAGTTAACACCTTATGGTAACATTGCGCTGTAGCTGACGACTATTCATGGAGTCTCCAAATGTGTTCTTTGTTTGAGAAAGACGGTGGTCGCATTGGAGCTTTCAATGTAGTACTTGCAGCACATACAACTGGACACTTGGGCCAACTGGAAACGGGGTGCGTGGAACCAGTTGTTAGTAAGGAACTAAGTTGCTGAAGAAGTCAACCTATAGTAATAGTCTAGTTATCTTTGGAGTAAAAGGCTTACACAATTTGATGTCATGGTATGAAATGGATACTGCAAGAAGGTTACCAGTGGATTGACAGGGTCAAAGAAGATTCATGTGTTTCTCAGTTAATTGAGTGCCAGAAAACTTATCTTTTGTTATGTGTCCATTCAGAATGCCTATAGGTGTGTGTGTATCATGTGTATACTCCAAACACGTTAGAGATTAGAGATTAAATAAGAGTGATACAAATATTTGCTTCTTCTGTAGTCTCTTTTTTATTTCAAGACTGAAAGTAATAACATTAATAAGCATGGATTCTCAGAGATTTGCCAAGATTAAGAGAACAAAACTCGAAGATGGTTTTAGGTGTTGTTATTCGATCTTTTAAACATTTAAGATTGTTTAAGTCGAAGAATCCTAAAATCTCTCCAGTATGTCGTGGATTTTGAGTTCACTCATTTATTCATGAGATTTCATAAGAGATTATTTGAAATCAATTAAGATTTAAATCATTCATTGAATAACATTGAATAACACTAGATCAAATTTCGCGCATCTCTCATATTGAGTGGACTCCCACTTCAACACATGTGGTTTAACACTGTGTTTGTCACTCTGAGATCACAGCTAGGATTTAGCGAAGCAGACAGACGTAGCTGCTTTCACATTGAGGGCTCTTCTGTCCAGCCAGATGTAGGGGGTATTCTCGAGGGTAACATGTTCCACGCGTTTGTCGTACACTGCAACTGCGCTGTCGACATCTTTTGCGATGGGACTTCAGGAGTTGTTTATGTTGCTCGTGATGATCAGCTTGGGTTCGTAAAACTGATGTTTCTTTCTTTCTCATATGTGCTTTTTGTGTGCAGTTTGACTTCATAGAACTTCTAGCTTGAGGTTCAATAACTACGAACTTAACAACTTCTTTCTATTGCTTGATGTTTCAAAATGAAATGATATTTGTAATTGCTGAAGATAAAAGGTATAACCAAGGCGGTACTCTAAACTAATTGGGTTATGCATGATTACCGCTTGTCGAAAATAATCAAGTCCATGAGCTAGATGCGTACGTGTTGTGTCAAGTGTTCCACAAACAAAACTTTGGTAAATCTTTTGGAAACAAATATGCTCTTTTTGGAAGAAGAATGGGATGATGGAAGAGCTGTGACCTGGATATTCAATCAGTGTAAGCATCACTACTAGAAATCAAAGAGGAGTGAGGAGTAAGAAGCTTGCATTACCTGACGACGGTGACAGAGAAGGGAAGCAGAATCTCCAAACCTTTCACTCGCTACGCTAGAGAATCGCCGGAGGTTAGGGCTCAAAAGATGATGACTATTCATGGAGTGTCCAAATGTGTTCTTTGTTTGAAAAAGACAGTGGGATTGGAGCTTTTAATGTAGTACTTGCAGCACATACAACATGACACTAGGGCCAACTATAAACGGTGTGCGTGGAACCAGTTGTTAGTAAGGAACCAAGTTGCTGGAGAAGTCAACCTATAGTGATAGTCTTAGTTATCTTTGGAGTAAAAAGCTTACACAATTTGATGTCATGGTATGAAATGGATACTGCAAGAAGGTTACCAGTGGATTGACATGGCCAGAGAAGATTCATGTTTTCTCAGTTAATCGAGTGCTAGAAAACTTATCTTTTGTTATGTGTCCATTCATCATTCCTATAGGTGTGTGTTTATCATGTGTAAACTCCAAACACATTAGAGATTAAATAAGAGTGATACAAATATTTGCTTCTTTTTTAGTCTTTTTTTTTTTTAATTTCAACACTGAAAGTAATAACATTAATAAGCATGGATTCTCAGAGATTTGCTGATCAAGATTTAAGAGAACAAAACTCGAAGATGGTTTTAGGTGGTGTTATTTGATCAGTGATTTCCAGTCCATCAAATTTTAAAATTTTAAGATTGTTTAAGTCGAAGAATTCCAAAATCTCTGCAGTACGACTTGGATTTTGAATTCACTCATTTATTCATGAGATTCCATAAGAGATTATTTGAAATCAATTGAAAATACAAAGAATTTTAAAATCTTTGAAAGTTGAATAACACTAGATTTTTAAAAAAAGAATTTAAATCATTCATTGAATAACATTTTAAAATAGAATTTAAAATCATCATTCGAATAACAGTAGATTGTGTTTAGATTTAAACTCTATTAAAATATATGAACCAATAATACCCCCTAGTCTATCAGTTTTCTTCTGAGGCTTTTCTCTTTTTGCTCAGTGTCTTATGCATCCTTTATCCGCAAGTGTTTTATGTTTATGTTTCATCCGGTCTTTGACCTTGTCTTCGAAACCATCATCTAGCATCTTCATCATTGCCACCCTTTTAGCTTTTGATACCTACATATTCATAAACTTGCGTAAGCCTCATGCATTTGTTAGAAGTTCAGATGCCTTGGACAACATATCTCATAGCTAATAATTACCAAGGTGAACCAAAACCTTATCATACTAGAACATACCTTTGTGACTTCTATGTTTGCTTGTCTGTCTTTCTTTGTGTTCATGAGATTTGACAAAAGTTCAATCGGTTTGTATACATTAATATGAAAGCGATTCTCCTTTTGACTCAATTGTTTTTCTATCCTGAATTTTTGCAGAATGGCAGATCAAATTTTGTGCATCTCTCATATTGAGTGGACTCCCACTTCAACACATGTGGTTTACCACTGTGTTTGTCACTCTGAGATCACAGCTAGGATTTAGCAAAGCGGACGGACATAGCTACTTTCACATTGAGAATTCTTCCGTCCAGCCAGATGTAAGGGTATTCTCGAGGGTAACATGTTCCACGCGTTTGTCGTACACTGCAACTGCGCTGTCGACATCTTTTGCGATGGGACTTCGGGAGTTTCTTATGTTGCTCGTGATGATTAGCATGAGTTCGTAAAACTGATGTTTCTTTCTTTCTCCTAAGTGCTTTTTGTGTGCAGTTTGACTTCATAGAACTTCTAGCTTGAGGTTCAATAACTACGAACTTAACAACTTCTTTCTATTGCTTGATGTTTCAAAATGAAATGATATTTGTAATTGCTGAAGATAAAATGTATAACCAAGGCGGTACTCTAAACTAATTGGGTTATGTATGAGTACCGCTTGTCGAAAATAATCAAGGCCATGAGCTAGATGCGTACGTGTTGTGTCAAGTGTTCCACAAAGAAAACTTTGGTAAATCTTTTGGAAACAAATATGCTCCTTCTTGGAAGAAAAATGAGATGATAGAAGAGCTGTGATCTCTCACCAACAAGATCAGATCAAGAACTTGGAAGATGATGTGAAGTCATTGAAAAGATAATCATTGCCTCTTTGGCTTCATTAACTCTTTTCCAATACAAACGCAAATGTATTTAATCTGAAAGAACATAATAATAATTTAAAAAACAAACAAACAAAGAGAACATATAAAATAATGTGACAAATACAAATTTTGACATCTCACTAACTATTTTTGACATTTAAATGTAAAATGTGTCTCCGGGCTAGAGGTGATGAAGCTGAAGCAAAACCCAATCTAGTGGCTCCCCAAAACTCATAAATGCCATGTTAGTCTCATATATATTACTAAATGAATGCATCACATCATCAATTTATGTAACTGGACAAAATTGATCAAGGCAACTAAAGAAGAAGACGTATCTAAACTATAAGAATTATTGTCCTGATTTCGTTGAAGGTAATAAAAGTCTGTATACAATGTTGGTTCGGTTCCTTCTGTTATTCTTCCTAATCACCCGAGAGAGCTAGAGGCCTTTGGATATGGGTTTGCAGCTCTGAGGGACGAGCTCTTTGTTGTAGGAGGCAAGGTTCTTAAGTGGGAAGTGAAAGAATGTGAGGATAAAGAGATGTAGATGAAGAACATTGAAGAACAGAGAGAGAGAGAGAAAGTAGATCTGGGAGAAACTCAATTCCCTTAAAATTCAAATTGTGGATCTAGATACAAGTCTTTTAAAGGCAAGTTGCCTCAGTACACAATACAATAAAATATTTATTGTTTAAAATATTCAACGATCTCCTTCTCTCTTTTTCTTCTTCTTTGCTTCTCAAGTCTGGTCTTCTGCTTCTAAACTCAAGCCTGGTGCTTCTTATAAAGCCTTATAAAACCTTTATAAAACCTTATAAAACCTTATAAAACCTTTATAAGACCTTATAAAACCTTATAAGTATTTTCAAGTCTGACAGCTTAATTCTCAAGTCTAGCTGCTTAATTCTGCTTCATGTCAACACTCCCCCTCAAGCTTGACCATGTGGAACAAGTCAAGCTTGGAAGCCATGAAGTATTCCCTCATTAAAACCTCAACTAGGTAAAACCCTTTGGGAGAAAACCCAAGTCAAGGAAAAAGAGTAGAACACTTCATGAAGGAGAGATCATTGACATGATAGGTCTATGAGTCCCAATTTTGGATGAATGAACTCACATACCTTAGTGCTTGCTGCCTTGGTGAAGATATCAGCTAGCTGATCTTCACTCCTTGTGTAGCACGGCAATATGATCTTCTGCTCCACGGCTTGTCTCACTTTGTGGCAATCTACCTCTATATGTTTGGTCCTTTCATGGAAGACTGAGTTGCTAGCAATGTGTATAGCAGCCTGGTTATCACAATGCATCGTGATTGGCGTTGTAACTTCAATTCCCAAGTCCTTAAGAAGTCCCTTGATCCAAATCAACTCGCTTGTGAGCTTCCTCATAGCTCTATATTCTGCATCAGCACTTGAACAAGACACCACCTTCTGCTTCTTGCTCTTCCATGTTACCAAATTACCTCCAATGAAGGTACAATATCCAGTAGTTGATCTTCTATCAACTCGATCTCCTGCCCAATCCGCATCACAGTACCCAACAATCTCAGTGCTTCTATTGCATCCCATCCATACTCCTTGGCCTGGTGCCTCTCTTAGGTACCTGAGAATTCTTTTAACCATGTTCCAGTGGTGTACCTTGGGAGCTTGCATGTGTTGGCTTACTTGGTTTACTGCAAATCATACATTTGGTCGGGTAATGGTAAGATAAATGAGTTTTCCCACCATTCTCCTATAGTGCTTTACATCTTCATATGACTTGTCTTCAATCTCCCCCTCAAGCATCACTTTGTATCCTTCCTCTAAAGATGTTTTGGCATCTCTTCCAACAAGATCTCCAGCCTCATTTAGTAAGTCAAGGGTGTATTTCCTTTGAGATAGAAACAACCCTTCCTTAGACCTATACATCTCGATCCCTAGGAAGTATTTGAGCTCTCCCAAGTCCTTGATATCAAATGAAGCCTTAAGGAACGCTTTGGTCGAGATGATCCCTTCTTTGTCACT
>NC_027755.1:21428732-21455241 GCF_000695525.1 Brassica oleracea var. oleracea
TTCCTTTATCTCCATTGCCTCCTCATAGGTCCTCGGAATATACTCTTGATCTATATTGGTGATGAAGGCTTGATGATCTCTTGGATAGTAAGCAAGGGAGCAAGTTGCTTGAGTGGGATGGGCTACTGCTTGACTGTTGAAATACTTCCAATTTGATGGACGCTTTCTCACCCTTGTGCTTCTCCTAAGCGGCTGGATCTCTCCAACAATCTCAGCTTCAACTTCATTTTTTTGATCTGATTCCTCTTGTTGTTTGCTTTCATCCTGATCATGAACCTCTTGCTCTTGATCAGTAGTCTGTGGATCCTCTTGACCAATGTGTGGTTCCTCTTGACCAGTAGACGAATCCTCTTGATTCCCCCCTTCAGGATTAGGATGAGAAGCCTCTTCAGCCGCATTCATACCATTGGCTTGATCTAAACTATTTGCTGAACCAGTAGTTCTTTCATTTGGTGTCATGATGATACCTAGGCTCTCCATGATAATCCGTAGGTTGTTTGCCCTATCTGAGGCCCCTTGAGATAGATCCTTGAGATTGTCCCAACTCTTCTCCTCATAATAGCCTCTAGATTCCACAAACTTGACCTCTCTGGATACTAAGACTCTTCCTGTCTCTGGAGAGTAGCATTTGTAACCTTTTTGAGTGGTAGAATACCCAATGAACACTGCCTTTGTGCTTCTGGCCTCAAGTTTGTTCCTATGATCACCTGTTTGCAATACATAGCACAAGCACCCAAATACCCGTAAATGGTCAATAGATGGTTTTCTTTTGTTCAATACCTCATAAGGTGTGGCATCATCAAGGACTCTTGTTGGAGTTCGGTTGATGAGATAGCATGCTGTCATGACTGCATCACTCCAGAACCTCTTAGGCATGTTGGTGTAGAACATCATGGACCTGGCCACTTCCATCAGATGTCGGTTTTTCCTCTCAGCTACACCATTTTGTTGTGGAGTGTAAGGGCAGCTGGTTTGATGGCTTATTCCATGCTTGGCCAAGTGGGATTTGAAAGTTGTGCTTGTATATTCCCCTCCATTATCTGACCTGAATACTTTGATCTTAACATTGAACTGATTAGTTATGTAGCTCTGGAAGTTTATAAATGCATCTAGTACTCTATCTTTAGATGGTATCATAGTCAGCCATGTATATTTAGATTTCTGGTCTATGAAGGTGACAAAATATCTATGATTTTCCCTAGAAGTGCATGGTGCAGTCCAGACATCAGTAAGGTTGTAACAAGAGCATTGAACAGTTTATAAGAGGCATTCAAAGATAAACCAAGTGTGTTACCAGAGTTCTCCTTGAGGGCTTTGATGAGAGCATCAAGGCCAGACCTCTTGATTATCTCATCTTGGGTAGTCCTCATGATAAAACAGCCACTGAATCCCAAGGTCTTCCCTTCTCTAGCCGCAACCGAGTTCATGGGACGAGGAGTAGATGGCTCGCCCATTTCACCAGAGAAAGTCCCCCTTGCATCAGAATAAGGTGTCCTGAACTTCTGAGGCTTGAGGTGTGGGTAAAGGATCCAACATTTGTCTTTGCCGTGACCTTTTTTCTTGCAATGGTCGTTTCAAGTTTGGCAGCTTAATTCTCAAGTCTAGCTGCTTAATTCTGCTTCATGTCAACAGGAAGAGTCAGGGGCAGGGAGGTTTGACATTGTGAGATTGTCTGTGGTGAGGGTGTGTAACCCTTTGGATAGGCCTTTGAATTGGAGAGAGACCAAACCAATGTGTATTCCAGCTGGTGGGTCCATCATTGGTTGTGTATCCTTGGAAGTATCTTCTCTGCCTTAACCAAGGCGATATAATCTCTCTGGATGCATATATTATTAGAGTAAAATTACAGTCGATTCTTCAATTGTGAGCATGGTTTGAAGAAAAAAAGAGGAGCCATGGAGGAGACTTGGTACTTTTCATTAGTATCTGCTTTAAGCTATTTTTCACAAACATGTAACTTTACCATTCCATTTGGGCATTTCTACTGCAGAAGTTGCATCGCTTGTGAATAAGATAAGAAGAGAAAAATGAGCATGTAATAATTTTTCATGGCAGCTTGGAAATGAAAATTATAGCCTTACGTGCTGCTTTGCTGTCTATTATGGTTACTTATTTTCCAGCAAAGGTATTAGTTAACACCTTATGGTAACATTGCGCTGTAGCTGATTAATATTTATGGATTGCCAAGGTTAGAGAAGATTGATGTTTTCTCAGTTATTTGAGTGTTACAAAACTTATCATTTGTTATATGTGTCCATTAAAGATACCCAGTGGTGTATCATGTGTATGCTTTAAACACCTTAACGATTATATAAAAGTGATACAAATAGTTTGCTTCTTTTGTAATCTCTTTTTTATTTCTTTGAATTTGATACATAGTGTGCAGATAAGAGGAATCCCTCAGAGACATTCGGTAAAATAAATTATAGACAGAGGAACTATTGGATGTAGTTATGGAGTACATTCACACAAGGTATAAGACCTGAAGGTTCACTGTACTTGGAAGGTGAAGAGCATAGGTTTTCTAGTCACTGTGTCTTGTGAGGCATCAGTGGTTTTGAGTCCGGTAAGAATGAGCTGTTTTCAACGACTATGTCCGGAGAAGTGTAACTGAGTGACATGGACTCTGGTATTGAGATATGGATGTGGTCATGCTCTTCACCCTTCTGTGCTTGGATTTGAGTGCCTTTTCCCTTGGATTGCATCCTATCAAGTTCAATAAAGACGTCTCTCATGGTAGGACGATGTTCTGAGTTCAAGCTCAGACACCTTCGTGCAAGTTTGGCTACTGCAAGGACCTCCTCTTGATCACATTCCTCCTTGATGCGAGCATCGAGAATATCGTGAAGTCTGTCATTCCTCATGGCTTCGAGGAAGTAAGCTCCCAACATCCTGACTTCTTGTGGCCTCAGAAGGGAGACAGGTCTTCCCCCAGTTACAAGCTCAATGAGCACAACCCCAAAGCTGTAGACGTCACTCTTCCCTGTGAAGTGGTTCGACTGGAGGTACTCTGGGTCTACATATCCAACGGTTCCTTGCACCACTGTCGTCAAGTGAGTATCATCTAGAGGAACAGATCTCGAAATCCCAAAATCTGATACTTTTGCACTGTGCTTTTCATCCAACAAGATGTTTGTTGACTTGACATCTCTGTGATAGATTGGTATAGAGGCTGCTGAATGCAGGTAGAAGAGGGCATCTGCAACTTCCCAGGCGACGCGGAGACGTACTTCCCAAGTCATTGGGAAGTCTTCTGATGGGTTATGTAGATGATCAAATAGGTTGCGGTTGGGAATGAACTCATACACCAACATAGGCACCTCTGTCTCAAGACAACATCCTAAGATCTTGACAACGTTTCTGTGGTTAATCTGTGATAAAAGGATGATCTCATTGATGAACTCTTCAAGATTCTCTTCCTCTAGTGCTTTGGACTTCTTGACTGCAACAATCATCCCATCTTCCAACATCCCCTTGTAAACGGTACCTTGCCCACCTTGCCCTAGTATCCTGCTCGCGTTGAATTTATCAGTTGCCTTCTCCAGATCACCGGAGCTGAACAGCTTGGTTCTGTTGACACTGCATTGAAGGACGTGTGTTTGTTGCTGTAACAACAATCCTCCATTTCGTTTGAAGAACTTCTTCTTCTGCTTGGCTGCTTTCCGCTTTCTGTGAACCTTGCATAGCAACCACATACCAACGGCCAGAAGAAACAGTCCAGAACTTAGAGTTCCACCTGCATTGTAAGTTTTAAACTTTTCACTCTCAATCTACAAAGATTATGTTAAAAAATATGTTAAAAACTTACCTAAAATGGCTGACAAAGTTTTCTCACATCTGTGTGATCCATTAACATTCACACATTTGTTCATTCCACAGTTGTGTCTATGTGGGATTCTGCATTCATCAATGTCTATGGAGAGAAAGTTACACATAAGTGACCACACTTGAGCTCTATATTCAATCTGAGAAGGAAGTTACATTACCTTGACATCCATCAGGTATGTAAGGATTTCCTTCGTAACCATATCTACACGAACATTGATAACGGTTATCACCAAATGTGTTGTTCTTGCATAGCAAAACTGTTGAAGACATGGAGGAAAGATCAAGACGCCATTCTAGCTCCATTGTCGTGTATTCATTGTACTCTGATAACTCAGGGGGCGTGAACAAAGACCCTGACAAGGTCAACTGTGTCAAGAAGGCAACCTGACATCCTTCTTTACCTGGTTCCAGCTTATCCACCGTCGCATCAAACACTTGAAGATCAGGTGGTATAGGCATCTGACAGCATTTGTAACCAATACAACTCTCGTTAGCATCTTTGTAAGACCGTATCTTATTCCCACATGTCGTTTCACATCCCAGGATCTGTAACCCTGTAGCCTTCATAGACGCCTTGTTGTTGCATCCAACAGCTGTGAACTTATTACTCTCTGTTATGAAGAATGGGCTTCCCGTCAGATTCAGTGACGAGTCAGCATCTCCAATGGAACAACCTGAATGTTTCAGTGGACTCTGAATGTAAAAATTGGTCAACACCAACAAGGGGAAGAAGTATCCAAGGTTGAAGTTAGTAACTTGGCGTTTGATGCTTGGCAAGAAAAGTATTGGCTGTTGGTCTGATGAGTTGCTGTTTCTGCAAACAATCTCGAACCATTTGTTCTCGTAACAACCTTGGCCTATCCCAAAAGGGTAAGGAACACTAACAGCTCCACAGTGGCCTTTGCAGTTACGTTTTGCGAGAGGGAAAGAAGTAGAAGCTGCTGCGTGTTGGCAGATTCGCAACAGAATCAATGCAACAAAGAAACGTCTCAGATCACAACACATTTTTTCTCTCTCTCTCTCTTTGAGAACTCAAAGCTCAACAAGTTTTGTTTCTGGTTCAGACACATCTCTTTCTCTCTGTCTTGTTAAACAAAGATAAGTCAAGATTCAAACATTTTTGTTTTTATTTCTGCTTCATGTTTACATCAACGGTGACCTTGACTCATAAAATTTAGCCTTACCATTTATTGTGAGTGGGCTCGGCTTACCATGAAAAAGACTAAAAGAGGATGATAATATACGTCTCTTAGAGCATCTCCAACCCCACTTCATAAATTACTGCAAAATGGAGCGGGAAATGGAGTGATGAACAATCAAAAAACTTATTACTCCATTTATGCAGTAATCACTTTTTTGTTTGTTCATCACTCTATTTTTCACTCCATTTTGCAGTAAATTATGGAGTGGGGTTGGAGATGCTCTTAATTGTCAAAAAAAAAATATTCTTTATCAAAAACAAAGTAAGAAAAATGCAAACTTTCTTCTTGCTAAGCCTCTTCGAACAAAACTCAGAGTTTTAGAGTGATAGTTCGTACCATCACCATCGAACAGACGATCACGATGCACAGTTTCCATTTCGTAGTACTATAGCGTAAAGATAAGAACTCAAAGATTTAATAAAAACTAACTCTTCTTATTGCTTAAGAAACTCTCTCAAAACTTAAGCTTTCAATCACACAATTCTCACACTAATGTCATCTCATGACATTGTGTTTATATAAGACTTTAGATATCCTAATCCTAATAGGAAACACTTGTAAATAGATAACTCCTAAATACACTTTGATCCTTATCTCTTTAAAGATCATAAACTACTTAGGATTAGGATTGCTTGTCACTCAGGCATTTTTCAAGTTTACTTCAACATTCTCCCCCTTAAGCTTGAACTCCATGTCTTTCAAGTCTTGAACTCCCATTAAGCCTCTCATCTATTTGTATTTGATTCTTCCCAAAGCTTTCGTTAGAATGTCTGTCTTTTGCTCACTCCCTGGTACATGTTCGACTTCTAGCAACTCTCTTTCAACACACTCTCTAATGAAATGATACCTTGAATGTATGTGTTTGCTACATCCATGAAACACTGGGTTTTTAGAAAGCGCAATTGCCGAACGGTTGTCTATCCGTATGACAGTCTTGTTGTACACAGCTCCTGTGATCTCACCAAGAAGATCTTGTAACCAGATTGCTTGTCTTGCTGCCTCCGTTGCAGCCATAAACTCTGCTTCACAAGAGGATAATGCCACAGTGTCTTGCTTTTGAGAACACCACGTGATAGGGCTTCTTCCTAGATAAAATATATGCCATGTTACGCTTCTTCCATCATCAGGATCTGTATTATAGCTACTGTCGCTGTAGCCAACCAATCTTGCTGTCTCAGACCTTGATCGTTCAAAGTTTAAACCAAGTGTAGCAGTTCCTTTCAGATACCGTAAACATTGCTTCAGTGCCACTCCGTGAGAGTCTTTAGGATTAGCCATATACCTACTAAGAACTCCTATGCAGTATGATAAGTCTGGCCTGGTATGAAGTAAGTAACGAAAACACCCAATGATCTTCCTATAGTCGGTCGCATCAATGTTTCTTTCTTGTACAGACTTGGCTAACTTCAGTCCCATCTCCATAGGCGTTTGAACGGCATTGCAGAGCTTCATCCCAGCCTCTTCTAGTATCTTGAGAGCATACCGATTCTGACACAACGAGATACCTTCGGCATGCTGGTTCACCTCAATCCCAAGATAGTAAGTAAGTCTCCCTAGGTCACTCATCTCAAACTTCATTGCCATCTCGAGCTTAAAATCTTCGATCACCTTCAGATTCGTGCCGGTAACAAACAGATCATCTACATACACCGCAACAATAAGAAGATCTCCATCTACTGGTCTTCGATACACAGATGGCTCCTTTACGCATCTCTCAAACCGTAGACTAACCAAGATATTGTTCAACTTGTAGTTCCAAGCCCTCGGTTCTTGCTTGAGACCGTAGAGAGCCTTTCTTAGCTTATAAACTCTCTTCTCACTTCCTTTTACTTCAAAGCCTTCTGGTTGAGTGACATATACCGTTTCCTTTAGCTCTCCATGCAGGAACGCTGTTTTAACATCGAGATGATGGATCTCCCATCCATAGGAGGCTGCAAGATTGATCAAAAGACGTATGGTTTCGATTCTTGCTACTGGTGCAAATACTTCTTCATAATCTACTCTGTGTTGTTGCACATAACCGTTCGCGACAAGACGAGCTTTGTACTTGTTAATGCTTCCGTCTGCGTTTCGTTCGATCTTGAAAATCCATTTTAAACCTATTGGCTTTACTCCCTGTGGTAGATCAACAAGACTCCAGTAGTCAAGCTTTGTGATGGATCGTATCTCATCTTCACATGCCTGAATCCATTCTCTAAGCTCTCTTGCTTCTTGAAAACTCCTTGGTTCATCATTCAAGCTTAACAGCAACCTGTCTCCCTCATACTCAGCAAGTAGCACATTATCATCCAAATACGCCGGCTTTGACCGAAGTCTCTCCGATCGTCTCAACATCAACGGATCATCACCTTCTTTTTCTTCTTCACTACTCGTATCATTCTCCTCCATTGATGTGTTCTTATTCACAGTAGAGCTTCCCATCTCGTTCTTACATTGCTCTGTTTCTTTGTATTCATCGGTATGAATACCATGATTACCGAAGGTTCCTAGCGTGACCTTGAAGTTTTCAACTTGGTTACTCTCTGAGGTGTCTTGCTTCCAGTTCCATCCCTTTGATTCGTCAAACACGACATCTCTACTGACCACTATTTTCTGAGTATTAGGATCAAGCAACCTATATGCCTTTGACCCCGGTTATGTCCCAAGGTGCACTAATATTCTCGATCTGTCATCAAGTTTCTTTAAGAACTTGGAGTCTATCTTAGCATAACAAATGCATCCAAACGTCCTTAAGTGAGCAATATTAGGCTTTCTTCCTCGCAAAGCTTCATAAGGTGTAACATCCTTTAGTGCCCTTGTTGCTACACGATTTAGTAGGTAAGTAGAATGTTTGATTCCTTCTCCCCACAGGTAGTTTGGTATGGACATAGCTTTCAAGCAGCTTCTTGTCATCTCCAACTACGTTCTATTGCGTCTCTCGACAACCCCATTCTGTTGAGGACTGTATAGTGCTGTAAGATGTCTTTTGATGCCCTTGTTTTCGCAATACTCATTGAAATCGTTTGAAACAAATTCTCCTCCTCTGTCTGTTCTCAGAGTCTGTATCCTCATCTTTGTCTCCTGCTCTACTCGATTTATAAAGATCTTGAATTTACCAAACGCATCACTCTTTGCTTTAAGTAGTACAGTCCACATATATCTAGAATGATCATCAATCATCACAAAAATATATTTGTTTCCAGCACTCGTAGCCGGCGTTATAGGACCGCACAAGTCAGCATGTATAAGCTCAAGTACTTTTTCAGCTCTATAAGTTGTTGCTTGAGGAAAGGATTGTCTTGCTTGCTTTCCAAGTAAGCAAGAGCCGCAGACATTCTTCTCCAAGTTAACCGGTGGAACTCCAATGACCAGCCCTCGCTGTACCATTGATCGCATTGTCTCGAAGTTTATGTGTCCTAACCTTGAATGCCACCTGATTGCATCACTGACTGCAGTTGTTAGCATGCTCATCACCTCCTTTATTTTCATTTGAACCTTGTATAGTCGGTTCTTTGACCTAATAGCTTTAGCAATCAATCTTCCATCACGATCATACATAATGAGATGCTCATCTTTCATCCTTATGTCACACCCCGACTCTGTGGCCTGTCCTAGTGAGATGATATTACTCTTTAGATCAGGAATAAAATAGACATCAACAATCTTTCTTGGCTCTCCGTTCTTGTCCAAGAACTCAATAGATTCTTTTCCTTTGATATCAATGCGAGAATCGTCCCCAAACCTGACTTTTCCGGTAATAGATTCATCAATGTCTGAAAAATATCTTTTATCTCCACTCATGTGATTGCTGGCTCCGTTGTCTAGGTACCAGATGTTGTCTTCGCCATTCTCAACTTCGTACTTACTTGGAACCACCTTCTCTTCGTTTAGATAAACTATCTCATGAAGCATAAGCTCATCAGCCTCCTGAGTATCATCTTTCTCGTTTTCTACTGCCTCTTGAAATTTCAATTTTAACTCAGGACAGTCAGTCACATAATGACCAAGTTTACCACAACGATAACAAGTGACTCGTGATGCATCACGTGGAGGATATCTACCACGACTTCGTCCTCTGTTTTGATATCTTCCTCCATGACCTCTCCATCTATTATCACCGTAGCGGTTTGTCTGTGTTTCGGTGACTCCACGGTTCGACTGAGAATCTAAGTTGGCATACATTAATTTGCCCTGATCTTCTTGAACTTCTTCTTCCTCTGCAACACGCTCTTCATACGGTTTAAGGCGTCCTACTATGTCCTCAAAACCAGTTGTCTTGAGGTCTAATACTTGTTCTAATGCAGCCACTATGTGAATATACTTCTTTCGGGGAAGACACTTTAAAAACTTCTTGACTAATTTAGGTTCTTCGATTTCCTCTCCCAAAGCAGCAGATTTTGATGATATCTCAGCCAGTTTTCCAACAAAATCATCTATGGTCTCTGTATCTTTCATCTTGAGACGATCAAAATCCGACATTAGTGTTTGTAAACGAGCCTCCTTTACTCTTTCTGCACCGACATATCTTGCCTTGATCGCGTCCCATATTTTTTTAGCCGTGTTTAGCTCTCCCACTTGTAGGATGAGGGTTTTGGGTATTGACTGAAATAATAATGCCATCGCCATGTCGTTCTTTGCATCATCTTCTGTTTCTGTTTCTACGACATCCCAAACCTTGTGCACCCTAAGTAGAATTCGCATTCTCATAGTCCACACGGTGTAATTTGTTGAGGTTAGTATCGGACACTTGATCGAGGAAGATCCTCCCTCTTTCTTCATCATTGGCGTTGCCGCCACGGTAAGATCACTCATCCTGTCGTAACCTCAAGCTCTGGTACCACAATATGGCATAAAGATAAGAACTCAAAGATTTAATAAGAACTAACTCTTCTTATTGCTTAAGAAACTCTCTCAAAACTTAAGCTTTCAATCACACAATTCTCACACTAATGTCATCTCATGACATTGTGTTTATATAAGACTTTAGATATCCTAATCTTAATAGGAAACACTTGTAAATAGATAACTCCTAAATACACTTTGATCCTTATCTCTTTAAAGATCATAAACTACTTAGGATTAGGATTACTTGTCACTCAAGCTTTCTTCAAGCTTACTTCAACAAGTACTACGTTGTTGACTTCCACAAACGTGTCTACTAATGCAACTCAAACCTTTCAAACTGTAACAAAACCGATTCGAACCTTCCACCTCTTTCATCATTCATTCATATTCATGCCATAGTCACTAGCTTGACAGCTTGTAACCGCGTCACTGAACCAACTAATGGACTTGCGAATGTTTCTTACCAGACTATTTTGAGAATGTGCAGCTTTTCTCTTTTTGCTCCGTATCTTAAGGATCCCTTTATCCGCAAGTGTTTTATGTTTTAGTTTCCTCAGGTCTTTGACCTTGTCTTCGAATCCATCATCTAGCATCTTCATCATTGCGACCCTTTTAGCATTTGATACCTACATATTCTGAAACTTGCGTAAGTCTCAGCAGCCTTTGCTCGAAGTTTAAGATGCATGGACAACATATCTCATGGCTAATAACTAATCTTCTTACTTTCCTCATATACTACCAATTACCAAGATGAACCAAAACCTAATAATACTAGAACACCATGGTGAAGAGAAGCTGGTATAACTATTGTATAAGATTGAGCTAATTACATAAAACAAGTACTTTAATGTATCACAGAGTGAAACATTCTAAACTATCAGTGATTTCTCTGTAGTTGTACAGTTCCATCTGTTTTCCAACTTCCGCTTCTATTTCATGAATAAGGTTCACATCAGTCTGCAAAAGGAAACTTAAAGAAAACTTCTAAGCAAACAATGAACAAGCCAAATGTAGAGTTAGAATATCAGTGAGCTTCAAAATCACAGTGAAAGAAATGAAACTTTCACCAGAAGGTACCTTGGAATGTCATAATTGATCACTGATATTGTCAAAAGCAATATAGATCATTAGGCAATATGATACCATGAAACATTCATGAAAATCACAGTAGGAATTTCCAATCCACGGCTAGCAACGTCAGTCCCAAGCAATGTAGGTACTTTCCCGGACTTGAATTTACTGAGTGCAGAGAGTCGCATAGACTGAGAATTCAAAGCTGCGTTTTTCCACTTCAAGCAGACTCGACCTTTGGCAATGTTCTAAAACATAGAAAAAATCTCAAATCAGAAACTGCAAATGGAATCATCACCACCTAACACATGAAGCATATAAAGCTATGAATATGAATGATATAGCCGCAAGTGTAGACAAAAATCATGGACGACCTTCAGTGCCGGCTCTTACCCATGGCAACATGGCCATTTGCCATGGGTTCATAAATTTTTTTTTGTGTTATTTTAAAGCTTTATTTCAATCTGTTAAATTATCGAAAAGGTCCAAAACAAACCTAATTTATTTATTAAAAGACAAAACAATAAAAAATATATACTCTCACCATTAGTTTTGGAGTACTTTTTTTTCTATTCGTTTTAGGTCTCAGTGCTCAAGTTAAAACAAAAGCAATGAAGAAAAAATATAGAGAATATTTATAAAAGGGTCCATATTTTGTGTTTCGGCCATGGCTATTATATTAGTTAAGACAGCACTGAGTACCTTGACTGCGAATTTATCGATGTTAGCCGACATTCTTGTCCACGGGATGAAAAGCTCGCTGTCTATCAGCTGGGAAGTAAACTACGTGCTGTTTAGAGCTCGGTGCGGTTTTTGTTACTCTTTTTATTAAACCGCTCAAAAGGAAAGAAAGAGCTGGTTATCTCCGGTTATCGATCTTCCAATGAATTTCCATGTTTCATTGCTCTTCTCAAATACACACACATACTCTGGCTCAGAATCTTCCCCATGAAAACGTAAAGAAGAAACATAGAAAAGCTCAGAAATCTATCAGCTTTGGCTTTTCTTCTATCAAAAGCTGGTTGGTTTTAATGGTTCAAAAAGCCTATAAGAACTTTTTTCAAATCAGACTAAACCAGACAAGAGGATTTGGATATACAATCAGCTTAAGCATCACTACTAGATCTATTCGGATCTTATTTTTGTAAAACACTTGCGGTTTAGTCAATACACAATGAACGCCAACAAGCGATGGAGTTATAAAACGATAAGAGCTACTAATCAGGGAACATGAATCACTGATGAGTAATACAAGTTTTTTTATTAAACTCACCTTCGTCAAAGTTGTGGAAGAAAAAATCAGTTTCTGAAAATCAACTAATTTAACATTCAACACACATCCTCGGATAAACACATCCAAAGAAAATATTTTTAGTGGTCAAGTCTATCTCTTCCTCTAGGCTTTTGAAACAACAACGTTGTTTAAGGGATGTGCATTGATCATAATTTAAGAGAACAAAATTGAAGATGATTTTTTTTTTTTTGCACAAAATTTGAAAATGAATTTAGTCATCAGCTTTCTTCTGCTCTTTCTCATTGTGCTGTCTCTATCTAAGGTATGCGCACTAAAAATATTTACTTAGGATGCGTTTAACGGTGAATATGGGTTGAATGTTAAATTAGTTGCATAAACCTCTATAGCATTGTGAGTATGCCATGTGTAGAGCTAGAACCGAGTTAGAAACAAAAACGTGTACAAGATGAGAAAAAAACAATTCTTTGAAAGATGCTTATACTTTCATTCATAATAACCTTTGAGCTCTCTACATATTGATGGTCTCTTTTATATAACAAAGAAGTGACATTGCTTTAACCTAAATGAATATATACTCTAGAGATTCCTTCACAGCTTTCCACATTTATCTTCTAGCATTGATAACATGTTTCTTTGTCTGAAAAGCAGGACCCGTACCACTCACTAATGTCACACCATGTCTTCTTCTTTCTTCTGCTTTAGAGAGTTTGTTGTTTTGTGTTTATAAAGTTTTTGACTCTTTTCCCATTTGGGTAAAGATGATCTTCGCCATGAATTCCCACTTTTTTACATGTCTGTCTTTGCTTACCTACACTGTAAGACTACTAAGTTAGAGAAAGTTACAACCAGCCTTTTTGACTGGTTATGCACCAAAGACGAATTTGTCTAGAGTTGCTTCCCCTGCAAGTAGTCCCAATCCTATGTTTTTTTTTTGGTTTTGTTGACTCGTGTTCATCTTCATGGATTGAGTTCTATCAAGCGATAAGACGGTCATTGGGCCAGACAGAGGATGTGCTTGCGACAGAGAGTTTAATCAAATGCTCATAGTGGAAGTAGTGTAACACATACTCAAGGACACACTTCTCAGGTGTTATAGGTTTTACATTTGAAGGTAAATAAATATATATATATATATATATTATTTGAGAAGTGAATTTGTTTATTTGTCATGTAATCCATGATTTTAGGTAATTTTGTTTATTTCACAAATTCTTCATAATTTTTAAGTAGTTTTACTTATTTATCATATTTTTAGTAATTTTTAGATACTATTATTTGAGAAGTAAATTTGCTTATTTGTCATCTAATCCATGATTTTAGGTAATTTTATTTATTTCTCAAATTCTCCATAATTTTAAGTAGCTTTACTTATTTATCATATTTTTAGTAATTTTTAGTTGAATCATTAATTAATTCATTTAAATAATATTATTATTTAAAAATAAGTATGTGTAAGAGTTAAGAGATAATCTATATTATAAATCAAGCTTCTATTAAACCTGTAATCATGTTCCAAACAAAAACAGAAGCAAAAAAAGAGGAAAAAAAGGGAAAAAAAAGCAGTCATCCCAAGAACAGAGTTTAGTTCAGGGTGACGAGTTAGGACATAATTTAATTATTTCGCGTAAGAACGAGCTTTTAAAATCATATTTGTTACTCCATATGTAACATAATCTTGATTTTATTATAGTTAAATAATAGTATATATATAATATGTAAGTGATATTTATCGTGATATATTTTATATTGAAATAATATGTAATTGCTAACACATTGAACCCATCTATAATGCCGATTATATCTTATCTTACTTTATATTATAATAGTAATATACCAGCTCTATGTTTGTATATACAATTGTCATCAAATGTTTGATGGACAATACAACCTTTTTTGTGAACACCTTATGGACAATACAACCAAAATATTTTAGCAAAAAAAAAAATAAAAAAGACAATACAACCAAAAGTTACAAAACTTCTCAACATAAAATAATAATTTTCAAACAATATTTTTAAAGAAGAAGCCCACTTCTCTTGTTTTTATTGGAGCTTTGATTTGGTTAGAAATTGTTACAACATTCAAATTAAAGTATCGAAGCTTTGGAATACATGAAAAATGTCAAAAATCTTTTCGATTGAATTGGTATTGGTTGGTACCATTATAAATATAGTATTTTCTCTTTCGTTATTGATTTATACTAATCATTCGATTTGGTGTTAGTCACTTATTTTGTAAAAAAACATTTTAGGGAACAGAGATCCATGCTTCTGTTGATGAATGTTTTGTTGGTAATTCCCGAACTAAGTTATTTCAAGAAGATTATTTTATTCAGAGTAGTTTCACCACGGTGACTATACCACATAATATAGACCGAATCATCTGCATTTTAAGAATTTATAAATAGCAACCAAAAGTCACTCTTTGTCATGATTTAAAGAAATATTATGACGTCAATACGAAAAGGAGCTTCATCGGTGAGTTTTCTATATCAGATTATGTTTTCATTGATGTGTTTTATTTATATTTCTCTTTGTTCATTAATTTTTCACTATAATATTTTGTGTGTTTAGATATTATTGGTGAGGTTGTGAATGTTGGACCTTTAGAAGATCTCATGGCAAAAGAAAGACTTTTAGAATTAATTATTTTTGACACAATGTAAATTTTAATCAGGCTTAGTTTTATATTATTTTATTTGTATGAAATGATGCTAAATTATGTTTTTAATATTTAGTGATACGCATTTAATATGTACGATGTGGTCTAGGAATGCAAAATAAATATCAAAATTTATTTAAATCTAATGAGGCATCATGTTTTGTATGTGTTGCTCTATTTGTTTGTGTACAAGATACAAAGGTCTTGTCTTTTTTTTATTGTTTCCAAAATTTAATTGTTGATAATATATGGTGTTTATTGGGTATTGTATTTTTTTTTGTTTCAAAAGTTGGGACTGTTTCTAATAACTTCAATGTTACTGGAATTATTTTTGATCCACAACTACAAGAAGTGTTTGATTTCAAATCAAAATTACCTGATAAGATTTCGTTATTTCTAGAGAATATTTTGATCCAAAATCTACATCTTTTAAAGTACATTTATATGATGCATTTTTCGTTAAGAATCCAATAAAATGTATCAGTGAGATGAATGTATCAAATGAGGTATATTGTGCTTATTAGATATTTTTGGTTATAGCTATCAAATGTGGGTTGAACTCATAAACTCTGAATTTGTTTTTTGTTTTTTGAAAATTTAGCATCTACCTTTTATTCGAAATACTATATAACGAAAATAACTCTAAAACTACCGAACTAGAACAAAAAAAAAATTAGACAGATATCACCACTCTTCTATATTGAAAGAAACTTCATTAAAGTCGGATTCAATCAAGAAAATAATTTAACTATTAAATAAAAGAATTGTATATAAACCGTAAGAAAAGAGAGTCCACAAACCATTATAATTTGATTACAGAAAATCAAATAAAACATACAAAAATAAATTATATATATATATATATCTAATTAAATAAATTAGTTTAAATACCAAAACTAATTTTAAATCTTTTATTCAAAATATATATTAATCAGCACACCTAGTATATATATACACGAGTAGATGGGGTTGACTTTTAGCTTGTGAGGAATCATAGAAGTGCAATGTTATTCCAGAAGCTTTATACTACTAATTTGTCAATACATTGGAGTTTTGTCTTTATGATCATTTGAAATAGTAAAACATTGTTAAGCACACCAAAAAACAACACACCTAATCATTAGCCTTCTTAATATCTGGCTAGAGTCCATGTAGATGCATCTCCCTGCAATTCCGGAGTAAGCATGAACAAGATCAGTTCCACTGAAGGAAGCTAATAGAACAAGTTTCAAGGGTTTAGTACCTTAGCTGAGGCGCGCCATGACTTTAGTAGAGTTCGACTTAAAGAGGAAGCTTAGCCAAGGGTTTCAAGAGTGCGATGTTACTTCGATCTGGACTCATGTACTTGTCATAAGTGACCCTCAGTTTTCCTGTCTTCGCAGCTTTATGGAACCTTAGGATCATGTCTGAACAATCCCTGTGATGAAACAAATTGAATACGAGGAGCTTAGCCAATGTAATCAGTGAAGTGATCTGCAAGATTGTGATATTAAACAGATCCTACTTACTTCATTTGAGAGACATTGTAGTGGGTATGATTGTTTAGGAGCGGGGTCCAAACTGGATTCATACGCAAAGTGCAGCGGGCTACATAGATGGCTGATGCGCAGAGCAATGACGGCTTGAACTTCAAGGCTTCATACTCAACCAAGCACAGTTCAATCAGGTAGAAGGCTAGTTGTTCAAGCTGATAAAAATAGTAGGTATTAAATGTCTGCCTAGACATATACATGTTTGATTTAACAGGTTATATAAGCGAGTTGTTTGATTTTGCACATACCTTCTTGTTTGATCGAGCAGCTTTTAGGAACCTTAACATGAAAACGTAAGGGGTCGCTTCATTCAAACGGAACTTTAACTGTTTAAGCATAATCCTCTCCTAAAAGAAAAAAAGTTAAGCAATGCAAATAAACAGTTATGTCAAACTCAAACTAGATTCATAAGGGTCAAACAGCGTTTATTTTTACCATTCCCAGGATTTGTTGTCTTGTGTATGATTCCGCGGAGATGCTAATCAAATCTTTGATCTGCACATGAACAAAGACCATAGCTTCGAAAGTTAAGTTTGATGCCATATGGAATTGAGGAGATGTTTAGGCTTTCAGGATCATTGTCACTTACCCTAGGATGCCAATAGTCCTCGTATTTGGATGCAAGCAAGAGTGCAGTAAGACCAATCATTTGCATCTCATTTTTCTGTACTGGAACTTGGGAGAGGTAACGATCCAGTAAATTCATTGTGAGGTAGAGAGTCTCATGCATTAGATGAAATTTGAAATGAACCTGCAAACAAGTAGTCAATAGCGAGATATAGGATTCAAGTACCGAGTAGAGAAAATATCAAGTTGAAATCAAAAACGATCGAAACTGCACTCACTTCGATAAGCCAGTTGATCAAAATTCCACGCGTAACTGGGCTAACTTTTGTTTGAGTTGACAAGTAGTATCCCAAAGCTGGATTTAACGCCTGCAACCCCATTTCAAGTTAAAGCTTAAACAGAATATAAGGGAAAGAGATAGGTATATGTGTGGAACAAGTGGATTACCTCAGCAGTCCAATAGAACTGATATATGTCGTCCACGTATTCTGCAACTTCCAGCTGATTGGACTCATCATCAATGCTAGGAAGTTTTTCTTTCAGTTCAGTTTCATTGTTCTTCCCATCGAACTGCAAGTAAAGTTACCATATTAGCAACATTAGATGAAAAAAAGAAGTCACATGGAAGCCAATAGCTGGGAGATTTGTGAACCTTCAATCCAGTCACTAGTAGAGACGTGAAAGACTTTCTACGTTTTGATTTTGGCCTCGCTGTAACATCCAACACTTTCGTCACTGCGTCTGTTTTTTCATTGGATGAACTCCCTTCTTGAATATCTTCTTTCAGACCTTTTGTTTCAACCTGTTCCGGAAGTGACAATGCCGAAGCGGCTTCTTCAGTAGAAGGGATTGAAGAAACAGATCCTGATTTACGTCTGCCGACCGGGGGCTTCTTAAGAGGGCTACGGTTTTGCAGCGAGGTCTTTAGAGTTGTCTGGATCTTGAGTGGCAGAGAAAACGTATCAGATATTCACTAAACTAAAAATCTCAATATGTCTTTGACTATGGGCACATGAAATGATCAGAATAACAAGAGAAAAAAATGACTGGGCTAGAAGTTCAATGATGAAAAACAAGACAGCTTCAAATGGTGTGGATTTTTATGAGAAGGAGCCACTTGCATTATGCATACGTAGCTTAGAAAGGAGTTACAGTATATTACCTTGATAGATTTCCTTCGGATACGAACGTTATTCTTACTCTGGTTGTTGAGGTCCCTGACCAAGAAAAGAAAATGAACTTAGCTGCGTATATCTCAGGATGCAACAATTAAAAGAAAAAAACAATTTTCTGGTTTTCAAAGATGAGAAGCACCAGCTTCACTTCTTAAATGATGAAGTCAGAAACAAGCATATTTACTTACGATGGTATAGATCCCACACTTGTCCGGGTTCTCCAAGTATAACTTCTGGTGCTGCTTAGCTGAGGGAGGGCTCTGTTTCCGACTTTACTGGCTGAAACAAGGCAACCGCACTCATATGAGATACCGAACCAATCACATTCCAGCTTTAACAAACACATTTTCATCACACATGGGAAGTGTAGAAAGGATATTCATGTTACCTGGACCTTGACCCAATTGTTTTGAATCTAAGCTTGAGACATTTTCCTGCACGAAAAAGGAAGCAATCAGAATCAATGAAAGTGAGTAGAGTCATGTTGTCAAACTAAGTCAGATATTCTGACTGTAAGAAAATACCAATATCATAAGTATATTAATGACAACCTTCTTTGTGGTCTTGTCTGTGAGGCTTGTTCTTTTAAAAACTGGTAAAGATTTTCTGCAAGAACAAACAAATCAAGAAAGTTAACCACTGAAAGAGATTGAGTTATTCTCAGCAGATACTATAGAAAACAACGTGCTATGTTGAATGAACAAGAGGTCACTTGATGAGGGTCGATGGGTAATGTGTGAGATAAACAATATTTTAATTTACTTCTCGAAAATATTCTACAAACTAGACTAGAAGGGGATATTCTACTCGGGACAAGACTAGCATAAATGTACCTTGTTCCACCAGCAGTTGATTCAAGGCTCAGAGTTCTGTTTTTGATGATTTTGTGACCTAAATAAATTTATCGTCCAAAGTTTAGATAAATGGAAAATGGTAAATACCAACTCAGGCTGTAGACATGAAAACAAACGAGACATTTACTAATTCACCTGTCTTATAAATGCCATTGTTTCCAACTTCAGTTATTCTTTTACTCTCGTTCACCTGTATCAGAAGAAAAACTAGAATCAAGGCTTGCAAGAAGGATGAAGGAATCAGGTATTTTGATAACTAAAACGCATGTTCTAAGTCACAGCGTTTATGATATTATCTTTAACTCATATGAATATTAATTGTGATATTCTGATACACCTGCATTTAGTCATGGTAATTTGAAAGTATACGCCTATTTTCCAAAACAGTAGTTGTACCTTGGTAGATTTTTTCAGTGAAGTATCATTGACTCTGGTAGAACCAACTGAAATCCTACACACAGAAAGTTCAGTTAGGGTAGCATTTTAAACTCATTGTCAAAAAATGAGATAGTTTATGCATTGAACTGTGCAGATTCTCTCTGCTGACCAAAATGAAATGAAAAGAGGCCAATGGAAGAAGACAATTTATGAACTGTGCAAATTTATGAAAGTGAAATGAATGAAAGAAAATGGAAGAGGAAAATTCATTGACAAAAGGGCTTCAAAAGCTACTAATCCAAATGTAAAGGTTTAACGCTACTGTAGGTATGTGATGCCTATAGCAGCAGCTAATGATTACTGTATACCTTTGCGGATTTGAACATTTTACACCCTTCCATTTCCTGCATTGTTGCATATTCAATAGAATAATTTTAGACCAGGATATAAAATCAGTACAATCAATAACTATAAAAGGATATTCTTCCTGAACATAGAATCAGTTTGATTTAGAAGACAGTGGGCAATAACCACTCTGATCCACGAAAAATCAGGAAAAGAAACCCTTACAGTTAAGAAAACTTACACCGTATTATTGCCAGGCAGTGCTGGCCTTAAAGTGTTCCCACCAAGATTACTTAAATCAGCCAACACTTTTCTTGTGACCTTAGTATTTTCCTCTGGAAACGAGACAAAAACTTGTGAGTGAACTTTCAAAACTACATCCCGGAAAAATGTAATGATAACTCTCTGCTTCAAGCTTACCGGAATTTTCATTACTGCTTTTGTCCTGGCCTGTGATTGCTGAAATTCCCTTCTTTTCAATCAGAACAAAACGCATTGACATGTTAAATAATTGCATAAGATCGTATAGTCCATTGAACACAGAGAAAGGGAAAGGGAGAAACCTTCATATTGTTTGTGTTAGAGGCTGCTCCGTTGCTAATCGTCACAGGTTTTTTCCTAAACAATGTAAAAACAGAAGACTTTAATTTCTCAACATTCGGTATGTCTAATCATTAATAATCAAAACCACAAACCTTAAAGGAACACGAGTCTTGTGCGCAGCAGCACCACTGCATAAACAGCTATAGTATTACTCACATTGCAAAACGAAAAAAAAAAAAAAGTACTGCCAAAGGACAAGAGATGATGAACTTACACTATACAGGCTTGATCAGTCTTGTGATTATCGGAATAAACTTTGAAACTCCTAGTCACCGCTGTTGTTTCATAAGTAATGTATATATATATATATATTTAGAACTGAACCATTTGTATTAAGGTTGAAACATAATTCGCCAAGCTGTCTTACCTCGATTTCCAAAGACATCATCTTTACTTAGTCGTGGTGCCTACAAAACAAATCCGAAATCCCCATAGTAACTGAAGTAACAACGCATTCAAGTTCTTTCCGTCCTAAGTCTATCAAAGATTGACAACCCTAATCTCGTTTCACAATTAGAGACGAAGAAGGTTAATCTCAATGTGTAACCGTGCGTAAACAGCAACAAACTCATCTCCGATGAACATAATAACAACCCTAATTCGTTTTTTTTTTTTTTTTTAAGAACAAAATCTTGACGAATCTTTGGAACCTCAAGAAAAAAGAGTTACCTTAGCGAACGCCATTTCTCCTTAAATCCCCAGATCTTCTTCCGCTTACTCTTTCCCGGAGACTCGTCGAGAGAGAGTCTTACCGTTGCAATTTTCCGAAAGGCGAATCGGTGAGCGAGTCCCGCTTCTTAAGATTTTGAAAATTGAACTTTGTGAAACTTTACGATTTTGTCCCTTCAGCTTATACTCATTTTCTGGGGGACAAATCAGGCCCATTAATTAGGCCCATCAATCTATAATTCTCAAATAAACATTATTATTTGCTTCCTCTTATTTCTTTAGCTTATTCTCAAATCAGGCCCATTTACTCTGCAAGTGCACAGACAAAATATTCGATGTCAGAGCACCATTAACCCTAGCACCCCAAATGGGGCGCTTAATTTTTTTTTCTTTTTTTTGTTAAGTTTTTTGTCTGATTTAGAAAAAAAAAATTTTAAAACAAACCAATCGCGGGTCGCCACGTGTCAGTGAGGCCCGCGAAAGCGAAACAGTGCTAGCCTCGATGCTTGATCTGGTGTCTTTGGTATCGCTTCTTCCTATCTTGTGGTGGAGCCCACCCCTTAGCACTCCCTAGGCCCCTGCATTAATCCTGTTCTTAGGAGTGTATGTAGCTTGCAAATTCTCCGTTCACATGTTTTTTTTGATAGTCCAGTATCCGACCACTTTGCGTGATCAACTAGCCCATCGGGCCTGAGCCCATGCCATTACAGGATTTTTAAGCGTCCACTTAAGGGCCCCTGGTTACGCGAAGTGGTCTGGAGGGCGAGAGGCAGCCCATGTAAATACCCCTCGTGGCCGGGGCTCGAACTCGTGATGGCGGGCACCTCAGCCGAGGTTCCTTTACCACCAGACTACGAGGCCCGGTTTCTCCGTTCACATGTTTTCAAATGGTGAATGTGACTTTGTGCAAAGGAAAAATATTGTTGTGTAAAACTAAAGAAATGTTTGCTATTCATCTACAAAGCTATCAAAAGAATGTCTATGTCTTTGAACTACTAATACAGAAGCATTTACATCCATATTCGATGAAGCCAAGAAATCTCCGACCGTTCCTAGCTCCGGACACTCTTCCCAATCGTTCATCCCCGACGTCATTGGGCTATCTCCTCTGTTTTTCCCTACTACAAATAGTGAATACATCTCTCCTATCTCTCTCAGGATCGTCAGTGTTTGTGTTCCGTTGCTTACTCGCTTCTCTATGAATCCAACTTGCCCCGTCGTTACAAATCTGTCAAAAAACAAACCAAACACAAGTCCGGTTAATGAAACATGCAATGTTTCTGGTCTAGAAAAGACATAGAAACCGAGTCTTCATAAAAAAAACAAAACAGAATCTGAAATTTAGGTATAGTTAAATTTAATATAAAAATTCGATAACTTGGAGCTATGTGACTTTTTAAAAATTCAAAGGGGCAAAACGAATGTTTTATCCGGCTGTGTCCAAAACCGGTTCTAATAAAAACATGACAAAACTGGAAGTACAGTAGTAATAAGAAGAGAGAATTATCGACAATGGAGAAATTTCAAACCTGTTATAAAATTCTTCTAAGAAAATTCGATCAATTTCATCTTTGGTGTGATCTTCACCAACAATCTCCAATAACACATCGTTGTTTTCTTTAGTCACCGCGTCTCCAACAACTTTCTCCACCTTTGAATCATCCGTAACAAACTGTATGATAGTGAGATGAATCTGAGAGTTACTAGTAAGCCAATGACACAAGGAAAGAGCCTCACGATCATCAGGACCACCAAAGAACAATGCAGCAACGTGTTGCACCGAATCAAACCCGTGAAGCTGGTGAAACCCGGTTATGTTTCTATCCACAAAGATACCGACCGAACACGGTGCTTGCTTTAGAACCTTCCGGTTCATATCCCTAAACACTTCCCCATCATTTGTAGTTTTCCCATCGATCCTCTGGTGTTTATGGAACGGAAGAAACACTATCGAAACGCGAAGATCTTCGGTACAATCGCAGATCTCTTCGTGCATGTTCTCCATCTGCGCCACGAGTTTCACTTGCCGGATCATGATCTTTCTGTCTCTAGTGAAAGAATCTATCGAGTCATTGATCTCTAGTCCTTCGTTGGTTCCAAACTCATCGTCTCCGCCGATGGCGTTCACTCCATCTTCGTCTAGCTCGTGGTACAACAGCTCAGTTTTCCGCTTCTTCGGGAGGGGTATGAGGTGCATGAGATAAGGCGTGAAGAGCGAAGAAGAAGCTCCGTGTAAAGCAGAGACTAAAGAGATTAGTCCACGAGCTTGACGCACACCGTAGACACAAGTCAACACTCGTAGCTCGTCTTTGGTGTCGTGGAACTCAAGCGATGTTTTTTGGTGTGAGAAACCCTTTTCTTGCGTCCAAAGTAATAATGACGATAGTACTCCGCTTAACAAAGTCGTGATCACCAATGATGCAACGAACATATCATGTATTACCGGAGTAAACCATTTCTACACACAGAGATAGAGAGAAAGAATCAGTAAATAGAAGAAGTTATGAACCGAAGTAAGTCAGTAACCAGAAGAAAATTATCGACAATTTAAAGACCATGTGATCTCTTTACAAAAATTAATGTTTCATCCGGCTGTTTTTAAAACCGACAATGCAATCTAGTAGTTTTTTAAAAGATTTGGATTAAGACGAATGTTTTATCAGGCTGTGCTCAGAACCGGTTGTGCTAATAACTAAAATGCAATACCTTGTAAGCCAAGTTAGAGTCGAGGAGAACCAGACCCATGTGACCTTTGACCGAAAGAACAGTAGACAAGAAAAGCCAATACTTCTTTGGTATCTTAAGGAACGAACAAGCGCATAAAACTCCAAGAAGCTTCCCTACGATGCTTAAAGCCACCGTCATACCAAGAACGAGGTAATGTCGTCTGGTTAACGAGCTGACGCTGAATCTAAACCCAATGTAACCAAAGTAAACCGGAAGAACAAACTCGTGAATAGGGTAACTCAGCCGGTTGATCAACGTTCTGTAAGTCTTGCCTTCTCTCGGAAACAACAATCCGATGAAAAACACGAACACCGTGGAGTTTATGTTGCTGGACTCGATGGTCGACGCGATTATTAGAATAAGGATGAAGAAGGCGAGAGTTTCAGCTTTAGAGAGGTACTTCTCTTTAGGGTTTCGTTTCGGGAGCCATGCAGCTAAGAATCTATTGATCAGTATTATAACTCCTGTGGCGAATATGTAGCCAAAGATATCGCCACTCATTGTCCCTGAGATGTAAGATATGACAAAGGTGTAGACGAATATGTTGGTTATCTCGATGAACAATCCGCATGAAATTGCTAGCCGTCCGATCTCGGACGTGTGGAGTTTCCAATCAATGATGGAGCGGATGACTACAGGAGATGCCGTGTTGGATAAGGTAACGAGGAAGGCTAGGTAAAACGTTAAGAAGTCTTGTTTGATGTGAAGGAAGTGGACGAGGAACCACAGGAAAGGGATCCAGATTATGCCACAAGAGAGTAATGTGCCAAAGGTTATGAGAATGGAGTTTTTCAAGTTTCGTTTTATGAAGTCAAGATCGAGTTCGAGACCGATCAAGAACATGAAACATGTACGTAAAAGGAATGAGAAGAAGATGTAGTAGCTTGCTGACTCTTTTTGTAGAAAGAAATCGTGAACTTTTTGGATTATTGTGAGCAAACTCAACACAATCCCTGCCTGAATACAACAAACAAAACGTTAGTTTCTAAAATATATAAATGTTTCTTGCACGTTACTCTTAGTGAATATAAACTTACAAGAATCTGAGCAACGGGACCGGCTTGGCCACAGGGTTTAAGGAAGAGATAGAAGAACTGAGAGAAGACGAGAATGCAAGCCATTTGAATAAACATGGTGTTGAGTGGATTAAACAAGGCATCTCCTTCTGGTAAGCAAAACAACGTTTTTGGATCCATTTTCTTGATTCGGTTTGGAGCATTCTTCAAGGATTAGTGCGGTAAAAAAAACAGAAATTCTGTAAAAGAATCTTAGATTTATTGTAAATCGAAGAATATATATTTTTTAGAAAATATTCTCAATGTTTTATTGTTTTTGTTAGATTTTGAGGGGTTTGCATTTACTGATTTTACGTGATTATCCTTTGATTACTCCATGCCATTAACTTTTTCCATTTTTTTCTTCTCAAGATATATATCTAGTGTTCCTCATTAAAAGCGGATAAAATTACTAAAATCGAAAATGCATGTAATATAACCTTTTGGTATTTTTACAGCAAGTGCGTCCATCTATATAATTGTATACAATGAAACAAAATTATGCCTCCCATGAATTTGTATATTTAATTAGAGATCTATTTACTTTAAAATATGTAAGATTACGTAAGCTTCCAAATAACCAGACCAAATACATTCCAAAAGACATCCTTCTCCCATGTTCTCTGTTATCAGTGGCGAATTCAACAATAAAAAAAAATTGGGGTTAGGACAACAGTCAAACGCTGGTTTTTGGTGTTCAATATGTAACTTTAACCAAAATTTCTGCTAACACTTCATATATTTTGCATACGATCTATAAGATGTATCATGGACTCATGTGATCCCATCTCTACTTAGTCAGTCCGCCACTACCTGTCAAGCAAAAGATTAAGCTTATCTTGTCCAGGTCCAGCAACTAGCGCAACTTGGTAATTATAGTAACATAAGAATATACGGTGGTTACACAATTTTGTACTCGTCTTACAATAATTAAGATCCGTTGAAGACAATGAATATATATTTATATGAAGATGATCAAATGAACCAGTGTTTTTTTTTATGATAAACCCTTTCGGCTGATCCGGTTAGTTTCGGAAAGAACGTACACAATACTAAAGAGTAGACTGGCTACCACACTGATCAAATGAACCGGTGTTTCTTACACAGCCACATCAAAGATGAACAATAAGAATTGGAGACCAAAATCCTCTAATTATTGTGTATGGCTGCAGTCAATTAGCTAGCAACGAGGAGGTCCTGAAAAATTAAGCCATATTCAACATCATATAATTAAATAACGTACCGTGTGTGATTTGAGTTAAATACCATCCTCAACATCATAGAAGTTTTGTTATTTTCTCTTTTGTAAGAGGTGGACAAACAAATTTTGTTCTTTTTTCTGTTGGCCTGAGGAGCTAAAGAGCATCTTCATTTATGTGTGTTTGAGGATTTTTTTTGTTCTTATTTTTGTTAACAACATTTTATATTTATAATGATTCAATTGAGCAAGAATTCAAACCAATAATGTAAAATTTACGAATCTATATTATTAAAAGAGAAATACCCATTTGAAAATGTTATTACTTCATTAATTAAACTCTTTTTTTTTGTCTTTTTCAGTTGCATTTATGAAATATCCTAAAACGAATAAAACTGCCTAATTTATTACTTGTCTTTTCAGTTACATTAATAAAATATGCTTAAATGAATTTAAACTTCCTATTTTATTGTTTGTCTTTTTCAGTTACCTTAATGAAATATCCTTAAATAAATTTGTACATAATGTCATTTAATCAACCAAAAAAACT
Source organism: Brassica oleracea var. oleracea (assembly GCF_000695525.1). Taxonomy (NCBI): domain Eukaryota; kingdom Viridiplantae; phylum Streptophyta; class Magnoliopsida; order Brassicales; family Brassicaceae; genus Brassica; species Brassica oleracea. The sequence goes on from NC_027755.1 coordinate 21,455,227, forward strand.
CATGAGTTATCCTTA
>NC_027755.1:21457586-21479903 GCF_000695525.1 Brassica oleracea var. oleracea
GGTACCAGACGACTTACACTTCAGTCGTCCAGACGACTTACACTTCAGTCGTCCAGACGACTTACACTTCAGTCGTCCAGACGACTTACACTTCAGTCGTCCAGACGACTTACACTTCAGTCGTCCAGACGACTTACACTTCAGTCGTCCAGACGACTTACACTTCAGTCGTCCAGACGACTTACACTTCAGTCGTCCAGACGACTTACACTTCAGTCGTCCAGACGACTTACACTTCAGTCGTCCAGACGACTTACACTTCAGAGTACCAGACGACTTACGCCTCAGTCGTCCAGACGACTTCCAACATCTCAGACGACTCAGACGATTTACTAGGGCTATATTCGTAAAAATGACTTCTATTTTTTTGCTTGGTCACAAGGGGTTGAGCTGTAATTTCACTAGGCTTTTAGGTTAGTTTTGCATTTGATTCAAGTTTGGGTATAGGTTTGGGATTAAAATCAAGTTGTGGGTTAGTTTTGGCAAAAACCCCTAAAATAATCATGATTTTTGTTAACTGGGCGGATCATTATTGTTATGATATCGTACACGAAAGAAAAATTTCTGTTTTTAAAATTATCTAATTAACTCTATACTAATTTTTTAAATATTTTTTATATGATATCACACATTCGTAAAAAAATATATAGTTTAAGATGCAAAAAAAAATATTTACTTAATGAATATAATATGAACGAATATTACAAATACATTATTTAATAAAATAAATAATTAAAAACTGAAAATTCATATCTTCGCTGGCGTGCGGGTCAGGGTCTAGTATAGTATTATAAGAAATCTTACTAATACTTCAAAGCTAGTTTATCAGTATTTGTGTTATTTATGAGTGAAGTTGTGATTTAAAAAAAGAAGTTAGATCCTTATTCATACATTATTATTTTTAAATAAGAAAAGTACATCATTTTTCCGGTGTCAATATCATTTTTATTAACTGAGAATAATTCATTAAACTATTACCGCCGTTTTATGTTATGAGATCATTCATACCATAATCTTTGAAGTTCTTACCAATAAAATGATGTATGACCCATTCCTCATATCTTACTGTAAAATATCTAATAAAATGCGTTTTTCATAAGTTAAATCATAACTATTAATTCTATAAAAAATTCTATTTTATCATAAATCTGATATTCTTTTTCAAATTTATGTTTAGAAACACCTACAACATGCAGACATATCCTGCTGGATCCTAGTCATGAACATATAGTGCATCCAAATATTATACGTTGTAATGTGTTAATATTCTTGTATACATATATTATATACGCTCAAATTGCATTACCCTCTCCATATATAGATTACGTACATGCAAATCAAACTAAACATAAAAAGGAACAAAACAAACCCCACGCTTCTTCCATATGGCCGACTCGACTCAGCCGCTTCTCTCCGATTCCAACTCGTCCGAGTCAAAGCTTCCACCACCAAGATCCCTCGACGAAACCATCGAGCAGTGCATCGGAAACTTCGGGTGGGCACAGTTTCTCCAAGCTGCTCTAGTCTCATTCGCTTGGGTCTTCGACGCTCAGCAAACATTCATCACCGTCTTTACCGACTCAGAGCCCACGTGGCACTGCCTCGACTCGGACCGATGCAACTCGTCCTCCAACCTCTGCACCTTACCCAACGAAACCTGGTCTTGGGACTTTAACCCACACGTGTCAACAATATCCGAGTGGGGCCTACAATGTGCCGGCTCGCTCGTCAAGGGCTTGCCAGCAAGCTCCTTCTTCCTCGGCTGTCTGATCGGCGGCCTAGCTCTGTCCACGCTCGCTGACTCATCCCTCGGTCGTAAGAACATGCTCTTGCTGTCGTGTCTGATAATGTCTCTGTCTTCCATGTTAACGGCTTTCTCGACGAGCATTTGGGTTTACGCGTTCTTGAGATTCTTGAACGGGTTTGGTCGTGCCACGGTGGGGACATGCGCGCTAGTTCTATCGACTGAGCTAGTCGGTAAAAAATGGCGTGGACAAGTCGGTGCCATGGGTTTCTTGTGCTTCACGTTAGGGTTTTTAACGCTTCCGTTGTTAGGTTACACCAATAACGGAAACTCTTGGAGGTATCTCTACGCTTGGACATCGATACCAACGCTAATCTACTGCTGTTTGGTTCGGTGTTTCGTCTGGGAGTCTCCTAGGTGGCTAATCGTAAAGGGCCGTAAAGAGGAAGCAGTCTCGATTCTCCACAGCATTGGTTCATCAAATGCAATCACTATGAGCTTCTCCAACTTATGTCTTGATGTACAAGAGTCATCAAACCCTGACGTTTACGACGCGTTAAGGATCTTGGTGAAGAAACCGTGGTCGTTTAAGAGATTATTAGCGGTTATGGCGGTTGGATTCGGTATCGGTATGGTTTACTACGGAATGCCGTTAACATTATCGAATCTTAACTTCAATCTTTACTTAGGCGTTGTGTTCAACGCCTTGTCTGAACTCCCAGCGTTTCTAATAACGTTTTTCTTCATGAATACAATCAAGAGAAGAGAGGCTTTGATCGGGTTCACAGCTCTAAGCGGGATCTCTAGCGTCCTAATCGCGTCGCTAGGACGACAAATAGGGTCGTTACAGATTGTGTTAGAGCTGGTTTCGTTTTTCAGCGCGTGCACCGCGTTTAACATGACGCTTATTTACACTATCGAGCTGTTTCCGACTTGTGTGAGGAACTCGGCGCTTGCGATGGTGAGGCAAGCGTTGGTGTTGGGCGGCGTTTTTAGTCCCGTGATGGTTGCTGCTGGTCGGGAAAATCAGTTTTGGTCGTATGTAATGTTTGGTTTGGTCATAGGGCTGTTTGGATTGTTTGTGGTTGGGTTGCCGGAGACTAGAGGAAGTGTTTTATGTGACACTATGGATGAGGAGGAGACTAAGAATTTGACAAAAGAACATATTATTGGTTGATGGTGAATGATAATGTTTTAGCTTCATTTGATGTAATGGTAAAAAAAATGTGCATGTGTTAACTGGTTGATCAGTCTTTGATTCAAACAATTAATAGTTGAATACGTACTTATGAATCTATAATATTATAGGCTAATTTCTGAAATATATTACAAAACAATCCGCATATATATGCAATAATGCGAGGATGCATGGTTAATTACAGTCTAAACTAGTGTAACTTGACATGATACAGATCATATGATTCATTGGATGCATTAATTCCATTTGTTTAGTGCTGAGAATGAGAGGTGTTCACTACCAACAAACAAAATATTATTATTTTTAACTGTAATCATGTTTTAATAGTATAAACATTTGTAAATAATTAAAGTAGTATCTTTATAATCATAAATAAATAGAGAAAAAATCAATTGTGCACTTAGTTAAATTCATGGCTGGTTATGAGTTTATAAGGCTAATGAAACATTATTTAAAGGGCAAATCTCCAAAATAGCACCTTTCTAAGTTTATATCACAAAAATAGCACTCCAAAACTAAAATGACCAAAATAGCATCATTCTAAGTTTATCCTTTGAAAATTTTAATTTTTTTATTTTTCAAAATTTGAAATCTTATCCCCAAAACCTCATTTCTCAACTCTAAACCCTAAACCTTAAACTCTAAACCCTAAACCCTAAACCCTAAACCCTAAACCCTAAACCCTAAACTCTAAACCCTAAATCCTAAACCCTAAATCCTAAACCCCACCCTTTAACTCTAAACCCTAAGTTTGTGACTTTTGATAAAACATTAAGTGCTATTTTTGTGACTTTTGACCTTGAGTACTAGTTTGAGAACAAAAACTTGATTTAGTGCTATTTTTATCTTTTTCTCTTATTTAAACGCCAAAATTTGTTTAAGAGTTTAAAGACATAAAAAATTTGTAGTATAAAAGTTAGACATGATCGAAGGGGATTTTTTTTTTTTTTTTTTTTGACATATAGCATTATGAACGTCTAACTTCCAGAGTGATTTCACTGATTAAATGTCAATTTGAAACATAGCTTGGGTGTTTCAAAAAAAAAAAAAAAACATAGCTTGATCCCATCTTTGCTTTTGAAATGCAGGGCCGGTCTCGGGCATAAGCGAGGGAAATGCCCGTATCATATAAGCGAAAATTTTAGTTGTATATATGGCATAAAAAGATTTTTACATGAATAACAAAGGCATAAAATTTTAAATGAGCTTAGGACATCAAGAAAAAATTGAGAATGTTGGACCGACACTGTTGGAATGTTGTAAAGGATCAGAGTGAAAATAATAACGATTAGGAAAACATAATAAAAATATAATAAACGACCACGGTGGGACTCGAACCCACAATCTCCCGCTCCGGAGGCGAGCGCCTTATCCATTAGGCCACGCGGCCTTGTCTGGCAAACAAGATACATTTAAAAAGTTTAACAAGATGCATTAATCAATTTACTTCAAAAGAATGAAGTCAGCCAGCCAACTTAAGTAAAATTCAAATACTGCAGAATCTTGATACTAAAAAGGTAAAAAAAACCTCAATCAAAGTATTCTGTAAGCTATACTGTAATCAAGGTCCTCTGTCACCAGTAATCCTTACAAGAACACACACCACTCTCAAAATGGTGAAACCGATACTGATCTCTCAACACGATTCTACGTCCTACAACTTTACTAACAAACTTGTAAACAGAGTGGCAATCACTGCATATGCGAAGGTTCTTAAAGATTCTAACCGTACAGCCTTCAGGTGTACTCATCAACGCGTAAGCAAGAGCTAGTCTTTCGCTATGATTCCAAAGATTCTGCTCTTTCTGTTCCTCATCTGTGTCTTGCAACGCCCCGCTTGTATCCGCTACATACCCAGATTCTTTGATCAGCTTCTTGATGTCTTCTAGCTTCTTGTATATCTCCAATGTTTGCGGATGAGTTCTGTCTCCGATACCAAACTTACTCACTTTGTCTTTTTGTTTCACCCAACTGCAAGCTTGTTTCTTCTTGATGTTCTTGAAACCCATCTGGTTTCTCACACTCTCCACATCTTCCCATCTCCCTGTTGTTGCAAACATGTTCGAAGACAAGACGTAAACAGAATCATCCTCTGGTTCAAGCTTCGAGAGATGTTCCGCTGCTCTTCTCCCACGGTCCAAATCTCCATGGATTTTGCAGGAAGCTAGCAAGCTACGCCATACGAGGTCGTTTGGCTTCATTGGCATATTAGATATAAAGGTTTCAGCTTCTGCTAACCTCCCTGATCTCCCAAGAAGATCAATCACGCAAACACAATGTTCAATGGCCGGTTTAATACCGAAATCTCTAGCAATCATGTCGTAGTACGCAAGGCCTTGGTCTACTAATCCTCCATGGCTACACGCTGTAAGAAGAGAGACAAATGTGACATGGCCTGGTTTGGTTCCACTTTCCACCATCTCATGGAAAGTCTCACACACTTTCTCGAAATAGCCGTGTCTTCCAAAAGCTGATATCAGTATGTTCCACGAGGGAAGTGATCTATTAACAGATGGTGGAAGCATTTTCACAGCTTCGTTTAGTTCACCGCATTTGTTGTACATGTCTGCAGCAGCGTTGAAGATGAAACAGTCTTGTTCAAACCCGAGTTTCACAGCTAAACCATGAAGCTGTTGGCCTTCCTCTAGGACCGCTAGCTTCGCAGCAGCGGAAAGTCCCTCAGAGAAACTAAACTGGTCTAGGTTCAACCCCAAACTTCTCATCTTTGAAACAAGTTTTAGCACCTCTTCTCCATGACCGTGGTGAGCATTCGCCGCAAGCATAGCATTCCACGTGATGATATTCCTATTCTCTAATCTATTAAACAGGTCATGACTCGAGCTTAAATCACCACATTTCGCGTACATAGTGATAAGCGAGTTTTTCACGTGCTCATCCGATTCGAATCCAGCAGAAACTATGTAAGCGTGTAATGGCTTCCCATGTTTATGCAAATCACCGGGCGTTAAGCAAGCACCAAGAACACTTACCACTGTGATATAATTTGCAGGAACACCTTTCATCCTCATAGTTCTAAAAGCCTCCAGTGCATTGTCGGTATCTTCATCCTCAGCATAGCCGCCAATAAGAGCATTCCAAGCTACTTCATCTAGTCTAGGCATCTGTAGTAGCACCCGTCTGGATTCGCTCATCTCGCCTATCTTTCCGTACATAGAAACCAACGCATTACCAATAATCTGATTGTCAAATAAACCGGTGACCATTACAAGCCCATGAAGGATCCTGCCCTTATCCAGAAACTCATGACTAAAGCAAGCAGCTAACGCGCTTGTAAAACTCACATAGTTTGCTGATTTTCCGGTCCTTATCATTGAGCAGAGAAGTTCTAAAGCATCTAAGCTCCTCCCATCCTCGACAAAACAAGCCATCAAAGAGTTCCATGAGATCAAATCTTTAGCAGGCATTTGTTTAAACACCAACTCTGCTTCTTCTGATCTTCCAGCGCCTGCGTACATTCGCAAAAGAGTATTGCACACACAGACAACTGAATCAAACCCCATTTTAACAACCAAAGCATGTATTCCTCTACCCCATCTGTGGTAATCTACATGACCCAAAACTGATAACAGAGTTGACACGGTGGTGGAATTCACTTCATCATGAACATGACGCATCAAATGAAAAACCCAAAGCGATTCCTCACAGTGCCCATTCTGAGCATATGCTGCAGCAATCGAGTTCCATGAAATTGTGTCACGTTCAGACATTTGATCAAAGATGTACTTTGCATAGTCTACGTTTCCCATGTTACCAAACATGGACACAAGCGAATTCTCCACTGCCAGCTTCCTCTCCAGTCCTGATTTGATAACCTCTCCGATAATCTGACACCCCAATGACTCATCTTTAAGCAACCCGCAAGAACTGATAACCAAAGACATGGAGTTTTCATTACACCCAACTCCTTCTCCCCTCATACCTTTATAAATATCAATCACTTCCTCTGGGTCACCCTTATCCGAGTAACCAACCATCAACGAAGTCCAAGACACCACATTTCTCACAGGCATCTCCTCAAAGACTTTCCTCGAACACGAAACCAACCCATAAACCCCATAGAGATGCAAAACAGCAGTACTCACGTAAACATCAGAGAGCAAACCGGACTTAACCACAAAGCCGTGAACTTGAACCCCTTCTTTAAACATACAACCTCCCCGACCACAAGCTGTCACTAAACTAGCAATCACAAACCCACTTGGCCTAACACCAAGACCACACATATCCTTGAAAAAACCAACCCCTTCCCGGTACAATCCAACGCGGACGAGCCCCGACATCATGGTGTTCCAAGAAGCTTCGCTTCTCACAGGCATTTCGTCGAACAGGTGGCGCGCGGGTTTGACTCGGCCGAACTTCGTGTACATGTTGATCAAAGTGTTGATGTGCAGAACGCTCGTACGAACCAATCCTTTGACGCATAGCGCGTGAACAGATCTTCCCGTGGTTTCCTTACTTATCTGAGAGAAACCGTTCTCGTGAAAGCAAGATACTTCCGGGCTCCAATGGTCTGAGAGCGAGAAACGTCCACTCAAGCTGGTGAATTTTCTTCCTTCTCCTTCTTCCACGTTTTTCAAACATTGCAATGTCGAGAACCGCCGCGTCTTGAAACGGCGGGGGGATAAATTACGAAGTAGTCGAGATTCGCCGCCGTGACGAGACAGGAGTTTGCGGTGACAGGTGGCCAGCTCTGATTCGTGTGTTGTTCCCGGGAAGTTTAAATGATTTCACAACAAATTTTATTGAGATCATCAATCAGCCTTCAAGAGCTAATGTTAATGGGCTTTCTTTAATGGGTTATGAGTTAATAGGCTTTCACATGATTTCCCTCAGAGATTTGTCTTGGGCCTTACTTTTGGTCAATTGAGATTTTGATATCAGTCTCATTCATACACATGCTTTTGCTAATCTTCTTGGAGTTGAGACTTATGTCAATATTTGAGACAAATCGTTGTGTTTACAAAAAAATCGAAGATGTGTGAAAAACAATCAAGGGCACCAACTTTGAGTTTCCACTTTCATGAATCTGCATTCTGAGTCACTACCTGCATGGATCACACATCTTAAGAGAAATAGTCCAACAAAAGTATATGCGTCAAAAGTGTGTTTGATAACAAAGACAGAAAGCTACTAACCAGTAACTGATCTTTCTCATATAAATGGAGTGGATGAGATATGACTACGATCGTTTGTAGAGAAGACATTACATCAACCACTTGGATGTTATTATGATAAATCGATTCTAGAAAAACAATTCACCACTTGAGGAATAGCAACAACAACAACAAAAAGAACACTTGAGAGTGAGACATAAATAAAAACACCTAACAAGATCGTGTTCATCCCATTTATTACATTTCAACAAGTTCTCTTTGCTTTTTAACACGCTGGTGAGAAAAAAAGAAACAAACAGTTCTTCGTCTTTAACTCATAAGACTATACTGAAATCCAAATCAGTTCTATAGCTGGAGATGCACAAAATATGCTTAAAAGATCCAAAACTATAAAAACTACAAAAGCCACAACTCTCATTTGACTGGCAAAACTTCAGCCGAGAGATAATATGTTTTTTTATTACATTGTTATGTTTTGCGAGAAGGCGGTGAGCTGCTGCTACTGCTGCTTCTTTTTCCTCTCAGTGGCCTACACATTACGCAACAACGAACTCATTCTCTGTAATTAGACTTTGAGAGCTAAAAGATTTACATAATGTTTGAACCAATTCTTCTGGTCTTTGTTTCATCACAATCACATTAACTAGACATAACTTAGCAGTGGAGCATTTTTACACTACTGCATGCTACAGACTACAGTGTTTCCAGCTTTAAGATGAGGACTAGTGTTAAGCAAAGAAAGTGTTTTACCTCTTAGGACTGCGGCTCCTCGAAATCTTCCTAGGAATCTGTTAGTTTTAATAATCCACACAGGTTAGAAATCAAAACAACTTAACTCAACAAGTCATCAACAATTTTATAGCTAAAAAGCGATCCGCATCAGATACTTACCCTTCTGGGACTTGGCGAACTAGAGTAAGAAGAAGATGACCTTCCACGTCTCCCAGCTGGACCTCGTCCCCTGCTTACAATCAAAGACAAATTTTACACCACTAACAGAGACTCCACATAGATCTATATAACTTAAGTCATATTTGGCATCAGTTTGTCACAAACCGAGATACAAGGATAACACAATGTAGTAACTTTAAGTATACACGTAAATTATGCAAGATTGAAAAAACATGTCATGACTCTTGTATCATCATCATATGTACTATCTCAGCCATACCACTGCAGGTAACTAAAATCCCGGAGATATCAACTATAACCCTAATAATACTTTTAAAGCGGTTAAAACATACCTGCGGGGTGAGATGGACCTTGAACGAGAGAGACCAGGCCTACGAATTGGGGATCGGCTACGCCTGCGGATTGGAGATCTTCTGAGAGGACTGCGTAGTCTCCTTGGAGGTGACCTGAAACACGTCCAATTCAAAGACAAAACAGACATTTTTCAGGTCTAATGTCCTGAGTACGATAGCCTAACAAAGAAGTAATTCCTATCCTCCAATCACTAGGAGGATACTTTGTGAAATGGCATAGACTTACCTTCGCCTTAGAGGAGGAGGAGACCGTCTTCGAACAGGAAAGCCGCGGATTCTTCTAGGGGAGCCCCTGTTGACAAACAAGAAGTGAGCAATTGATTCTGAAAACACCACACATTTTGAGTAGACTTTTCTGTGTATAGCTAAACATATGTATGCATTTGGTGTAAACAGGTTTTTTTGAATAAATTTAACATTCATTCAAAAAAAAAAAAAAAAAAAAAAAAAACAGATGGTACCACTTCAGCTAACCTTGGAGGAGATCTCTGTCTTCTTGGAGGTGGAGAAGATGGAGAACGGCCTCTAGGTGGCGATGCTGCCCTGCGTCTGGGCGGTGTATCACCACGACGGCGGATAGGAGGGCTCGGCCTCCGGCGAGGGGGAGAATCAGGTAACCTCCTAGGTAGAGGTGATCGCCTTCTTGGAGAAGCTAATCACATATTGATGATAATCATTGACACCATATAAAGTATATATCACAGCAATAACAAAAAAATATAAACATAGACGTACTCTCTCTTGGGCGCCCGGGCCCATCTTTCTCAATGGCAGCACTATCAGATTTTGGAGCCTCTCTCTTTGGTGCAGTTGAGACAGGTTTAGGAGGTGGAGATAGTTTCTGACGCGCTGGTAGTGTGAACTTGGCTTTAACAACATTTCCATCAATTTGGCCCTGCGGTAAGGAAACAAAAAAGCATGAATAATTTCTCAGACAATATGTTGAGTTAATAACATAGTGCATTTCATATTTGGGAAGAGACATACACCATCCATAAACAGCAGAGCCTTTTCAGCATCAGCTCTTGCCTTGAACTCAACATAAGCATATCCTTTTGGAAGATTAACCTGTCAATATGCAAAGGAGTTATGAACAAATTTTCTTAACAACTAGTGCCATAAAACAACAGAGAACAGACAAAATGGCAACTTACAGCTCGATCCATCGCAAGTTCTACGTGTACAACTTCACCATAATTGCCTAAATATACGACAAAAAGCCATTACTAACACACATTGTGAAGACTTAACATGTAAATTGTTCAAACGAAACAAAATACAAAAAGCATAATGCCAGTGATGATCCATGGCCGTAATGACCTATAAACTACTAATCTTAGTTCATGTAATGAAATCAGAGCAAGAAGAAGGGATATGGGAAGAGCAATCAACATACCAAATATTTCTTTGAGATGGCCTTCATTCACATTCCTGCTAAGAGAATCAACATGGAGAACAAGAGATTCTTGAATAGGTGCGGCTTTCCTGAAATTAGAATTCGATTGTAAAATCAGCAAAAAGTTAGGATGTGACGAAAGTATTAAAACACTCAACGACTCTCAAGCAGAGATACCAACACAATAACACTACCAATTAGTTGAAAAGGTACCACCAGTGTCTAATGTAACTGCATTTTTCCAACTAAACCTCAACTCGCAACGCACACACACACACACACACAATTGACATTCTAAACAAGAATATGTGTAAGAGTTATTACTTAAAGGGTGAAGAGGCTCCTTTAGACTGTGGAGGAGGAAGCGGAGAGCGACCTCGCCTAGCAGGCCCAGAAGAACTGTAAAGATAGATCACAACAATTCACGTCACACTACGTTTAGAAAAATATGTTCAATGCCACAGTCTCCAATTCCAGATTTTGGATCCAACCCACTTCTTAGCAGACCCAGATTACCAAATCGAAAGAAGGCACTAACCTTTTTCCACGGGGTGGAGGACTACGACTCCCTGAACTGACGCTCCGCGAAGGAGACGAAGAAGAAGAGAGCGATCTCGAACGGGAAAGAGACCTGGACCCACTCGAACGAGATCTGGAGCTGGACCGAGATGAAGACCCGGAGACGGAAGGCGAACGACGGCCACGGCTTGGTTTCGCCATGGGCGATAATCGCGACGAACAAGCGAAACCTTGCTTCAAAACCCTAACCGATAAAAGATAAGAGGAGAGAGACTGTGAATTTTTTTTTTTAATTGTGGTTCTTTATTTATTACAACCTGTTAAAAAAAAATACCGCGAGATAACTGGCGGGTATTTGTTTATGCATCTAAATCATCTAACCGTCTCTTTTAAGTTATAAGAAAGCAGATATATTAATTAAGTTATAATGAATTAGTCCAACCACCCTTTATATAGATAAAAAAGAATAGAGTAGATTTTTTCTTCTAAATAATCCGATCCAAAATAAACGAACTTGAACTAAAAATATATCAGAATGTGCCTAGATATGTAAAACTCCTAAACAGAATTTAGAGATCCTAATATCGAACTATCCTAAAACTTGAAATATCTATCTGTGTCAGAACCTGATATCCAAAAGTTCATGCCTATCCTTAATGGACTTGACATTGACATTGACTTTGTACTTCCAAATACAAGATTTAATCCCAGGAAATACGAAGTCACAACAACGACAATTTTTTATTTTTTTTATTTTTGAACACCAACGACAATTTATTTAAAAGGTTCATAAATGGGCAAATTTCTAAAATAGCACTTTTCTAAGTTTATATCACAAAAATAGCACTCAAAAACTAAAATAACCAAAATAGCACCTTTCTAAGTTTATCCTTTGAAAATTTTAATTTTTTTATTTTTCAAAATTTGAAATCTTATCCCCAAAACCTCATTTCTCAACTCTAAACCCTAAACCCTAAAATCTAAACCCTAAACCCTAAACCCTAAATCCTAAATCCCACCCTTTAACTCTAAATCCTAAGTTTGTGACTTTTGATAAAACATTAAATGCTATTTTTGTGACTTTTGTGTGTTATTTTTGTATTTTTCTCTTCATAAATGATGAGATAAAATAAAGAAAAGCACAAAAAGAGAAGAAAGACTGTAGCGTTGCTTAGTCGTCGGAGCAAACCCACAAGAAATAGTATTGACGCGTGCTTCAGATTTACAAAGACCATGTCTTCCTCCTTCTTCATTCTTTCCCTCTCCTACTCTATTTCAACAAATTATTAATATCTGAGATATCCACACACACACGCAGCGAGGAGAGAGGCAGCGAATTTGATCGCGTAAAGTCAGAGCCTTTGATCTCTGAATCACTCTCTCTGAGGTGGGTTTCTCTTTCTTCCTATTTTTTTCCGGTGAATTTCGTTTTATCTGAGTCTGTTTCGTTTTTTTGTTCTCAATTTTAAGAAACCCAAATTCAAAGTCGGCAGCTTTTTTTTTTTAGCTTCTGAGGTCTTTGGGGGAGTTTCTTACTTGGACAGAGATTCTATTGAGTATAGTAATTGGATTCGATCTATGTCTGGTTTACTGATTAGAATTCAAATCTCTGAACCGCGTCTCGTTTCTTTCTTCGCGGGTAATCACTCTAATTGATGGCATCAACAGTTCACAGGTCTGTCTTATTACAATGTGGGGCTCCTGTTTCTCATGCCACAAGAGTGGAGGAGAACCTTCACAAGTTGATAGAGGTAACATATACTAATTTAAGCATAACTTTTAAGCTTGGAATGTTAACTATGCATCCTCTTAACTTAGTGTTTGTTTATCTTTCTTGCATACAGAGATCTCAGCGATAATCAAGGTAAAGATTTACAAATATAAAGAGATTCGTCAAGCTACTGATGATTTCGACCCCCTGAACAAAATTGGAGAAGGAGGGTTTGGTTCTGTGTACAAGGTAAAATGAGAAAGCTCACTTTCTTGCTCTTCTTCTTCTCTCTTCATTTTTTTTTTTTTTTAACTCGAACAATGTCAAATGATTAGGGCCGTCTTAAAGATGGAAATATCGCAGCTATCAAAGTCCTTTCCGCCGAGTCAAGACAAGGCGTGAAAGAGTTCTTGACTGAGATCAATGTCATATCAGAGATACAGCATGAGAATTTGGTTAAGTTATATGGATGCTGCGTGGAAAGGGATCACAGGATTCTTGTCTACAACTATCTCGAGAACAGTAGCCTCGACATGACGCTTCTAGGTGATTCTCGTACTTTGTTTACTCAGCTTCTCTGGGGGTTTTAATGTGAACGAATGTTTTTTTTTTTCAGCTGGGGGATACATTAAGAGTGGGATACAGTTTGATTGGAGAACTCGGTCCAGAATCTGCGTTGGTGTTGCTAAAGGTCTTGCCTTTCTTCATGAAGAAGTAAGGCCTCACATTATTCATAGAGATATCAAAGCGAGCAACATCCTACTTGACAGAGATTTTTCTCCCAAGATAGCTGACTTTGGACTCGCCAAGCTTATGCCGCCGAACATGACTCATGTCAGCACTCGTGTCGCCGGTACAATGTGAGTTTCAAGCGTTTTTTTTTATTCTCCCTATAAGTAAAGGTTCTTAATTAACATGTGTTCACATCTGGTTTGTGCAGTGGTTATCTAGCGCCAGAGTATGCGGTTAGGGGACAGGTTACGCGCAAAGCTGATGTTTACAGCTTTGGAGTCCTTCTGATGGAGATAGTCAGTGCAAGAAGTAACAAAAACACACGGTTACCCCAGGGGTATCAATATCTTCTAGAAAGAGTAAGTCTCTTGCCGTTTATGCTCTTTTGTAAGCTCTTTGCTTTGAGAGATAACTTTTTTCTTGCATTTCCAACAGGCTTGGGATCTTTATGAGCGAAATGAGCTCGTGGATCTCGTCGACACAGGGCTAAACGGAGTCTTTGACGGAGAGGAAGCTTGCCGGTACTTAAAAATAGGTCTTTTGTGCACGCAAGACAATCCTAAGCTAAGGCCAAGTATGTCCACAGTGGTGAAGCTGTTAACAGGGGAGAAGAAGGATATAGAGAGCAGGAACATAACCAGACCGGGTTTGATTTCTGATTTTATGGACTTGAAAGTGAAAGGACCGGTCGAGAAAAAGCCAGAGGAAGTGAACAGACGCAGCAACTACTACACGAATCTTTCTTCAGATAATGCCTCGTCTAGCACCGGGACTAGAGATAACTCAAATGCTTACTCGTCAGGGGCTTCTTCATCTACTGCGGTTTCTACACTCAGCAGTACCATTTAGAAAAGAAAAGGAGAAAACGTTTTTTTTTTGTCTTTGATGTTTTTGTGGTCCCATCATCATCTTCTTCTTCCTTGGACCCAAACAGAAGGTTTCTTTCTGTTAGATTTTGTCTTTAGTTGCAATCAGAGATTTGTGTGTATGTATATAAGATTGAAACCGTATCTGAATTGGTCCCCAAAAAATAGTTATGATGTCTGATATCTATATGTTGTAGCTTCATTGATTCAGTTGTCTTGAATGCGTCTTAACCGAGAGGTTAAACCAATCACTGTCCGATTGATTAACCAGTAAGTCACCACTTGTGGTTCCCATGATCCATTGGCCATATGCGATATCTATTTTTGTGTCACTTGTTCTGTACATTTCATAGTTTAGTGATGATTTGGAGCTGTAACGGTATATGATTTCTACATGACAAGTACACCTACTGTGGTTTTTGCCAAGAGTCAACGACTCATTTTGTCCATGATCCTATAGTTGAAATGTCTATTATTTCATTAAATGACATTATGATTATTATTATTATTTTTGTCTACAGCTGGATGGTACATACGCTATGGTTCACATTAGTGTCTACTTAACCAATATAATAGCCCTGGACCAAACACAAAATATGAACCATTTTATAAATATTCTCTATATATTTTTCACTGTATTTCTTTTAATTTGAACTCTAAAACCTGAAATCAATATTTTGAAAACTGGACCGGACCGTGACTCGGCTATCTATCCGGTTCCAGGATATACTAAAAACAGAATTTGAGTTAAACTGGCAAACACAGTCAAAAACTGGTTCGATATTAAAACCATGTTTTTTCAAATTCAACTATTTTTTTTTTAAACTGCAAATTTTAAAAAGATTTCATAAAAAATCATATTGTTTTCTAAGTATCTATCTAAATAAATTATTTTCATTATTTTATATTATTTTGAAAAAAAATATTTTCTGTTTTCATATCATTTTTAGATTCTAATAATTATATAAAATTTTATGAAAATAATTTAAGTTATACATATAATAGTTACTTAATATAAAATTTAATCAAAATTTAAAACCCAGTTGAACCGGTTGAACCAGTCCAACCATTGATCCAGGTACAATGCCGAGTCACGTTCGGTCCTGTTTTCAAAACATTACCTGAAACAAATAGAAAAAAATATCTCAAAACTAATGATGAATGTACAGATTTTCTATTGTTTTGTCTTGTAATAAATAAATTAGGTTTACTTAGAGCATGTCCAATGGTTAGAACCCTTGATGGGTTCCAATGATTTGTTTAATTGTTAATTTTGTACTTTATGAAGTTTAGAACCCTTGTTTATGGAATTAGTTTTGTCAAGGTCCAATGGGAGAACCCATTTGAGGTTCTTAAATTTTTTTTTTAGAAGTTGAATTATTAAATTTAAATTTTACAAAAGTTATAAGTTATTGGATTCTATAAAATTTAAACATTTGATTCCAAAGGTTAACATTATCTCATTATCTCAAGGCTTATTTGAAAGTTTCATGTTGTATATTATACCTTGCGTGGTGTTATAGCACGTTCCTTGTCCACAATGGACATTGCCTCAAATCCCAGTGGAATCAGAACCTTCTCGTAACTGCAACATTTTAAAGATTACAGAGTGAATCTTTTGCCACAACGTGTAAATGATGTTGCTGCTGTTATTAAAAGAGATAAGAGGGGAGAACACATTACTCAGACACAGATACTTTGTAAGGAGGACCCCCAGAACGCTCATCCATCTGCCAAAAGACATCAATATTTTTCGGGTTTCAACAGAAATGTATCAGAGAATGGAGATACCATTGTAATGCTTACAGGAAACATCAATGTTATAAGCTCTCCACTTGGTTTCAGAAGCTTTTCTATTCTTTGTGCCCATGGAGGTCTCACACTAGCTTCAAATGCACAAAAGAAACTGCGAGAATGGTCACATATTATGCAGATATACATAAGCAAAAGCCTATATGTTGTGTATAGAACCAGAAACAGAGATTAGGATTAGAGAGAAGTACTTTGCATTGGGCAAAGATGAACTGTTGACACCTTTGATGATTTTTCAATCACAGTTTTTGATAATCCAACCACATGACGATCAGGGCAGGCCACTGCCACCACATCATAAACCTGCAATGTTTCATTGCTGGCAAGCACACAACATAAGATATTTAAGAAAGCTGTGTCCTTGTCCAAGAACATACGTTCTACAACCAGGAACAAGAGCTCTGCCTTTAGGCAATGAACCCGTCTCAGCGAGATGTTTACTGATCGGAGTTGGTCCAGCAAGTCCCATGGGGTTGCTCCTGCTTTCCAGGTCTTCTCCCAACCACCTTAAACCAATACACATATCAACGGCTTCACGGAATAAAGATTCAATAACTATATTAGAGTAGATTATGGTTCATTACTAGAAGAATCCTCTGTCACACACCGTTGGAAGATATCACTCGACGATTCCACCGCCGGAGCTTCACCGGAGTTTCCATTAGGTTCAACGACAAACACGACCGGCGTAATCTACCAACATCTCAATCATGTAAAGACAGAGCAAAAGAAGACGAAACTCGTTCATGTCGATGAAGCGAATGATGTTGGGGTGATTGATCTTCCTCAAGAGGAAAATCTCCGACATGGCGATTTTCATGGCGTTCTCCTTGATAGCAGCCCCGGTTCCATCTACAAGATGCCTCCCTTCCCACACCACGGAAAACAAACACGACCGGCGTAATCAACCAATTGATCAAGAGATTTTTCAGACCAAAAGAAAAAATATTGATGAAACGGAAGAGAGAAGGCAAAAAGGAATAAGCCAATAATAAAAGGACACATATGGGGTTTTTACTGATTCTACATCCTCTCAATTAGGCAGCGGTTCTGTGTAATTATACCATTTTTGATTTATTTTTTTCCTTATTTTGCTTTAGAGCCTCAGCCTAAACCCACCGTTGGAGATGGTCTTAGTTATGTGTTTTTTTAATAATTTAACAAATTGAAATGGACCTTTACAACAACACAAAAAAAATTTGGACCCATGGCAAATGCCCATCTTGCCACAGGTAAGAGCCTGCTCTGGTTCACATCATACCAGAAACGTAGAACCTGAAAAAAGTAAGACTGATTCAGTCAGTGTTGGTACAAACCAAAGAAAAAGTATTCATATCTTTCCACGATTTCTCATCCTAGTTTGACTTTTTGCAATGAGTTTTAGGCGTGCAACATATATATTCTTGTGCGTTTTGGAGAATAGTTCATCGTAACCACTGGTAACTCTTTCTTCTTCTTGATCTGGTTTCCTTCTTCGGCGGGGTGGGGGGGAAGATTGCTTCGTTGTGTATTGGAGTCCCACGTTTTTATTGTTTCAGTTCAGAGATTTATCTCGATTTGGGTTGGTGGTGGTGGTGATGATGGCTCCAAAATCAACAGAAAGGGCTCTCAACTTCCGAAAACAACAGAGACGGCTCCTGTTTCTAAGTATTGCACGGACCTGCAAGAATCTACGGAGTGATCACAAGGACAGAGATCCTCAGCGCATGCCAGCCAACACCTACCTTGAGCAACAAGCTAATGTACATGCCCTGGCTGGTTTAAAGATCGAAAACAGTACAGTGGAGAAAGCTCCCTCACAATCCATTTCTGCTGGAGCGGTTTCTGGTGCCCCTCATTGTGCTGATACTTCAGATATGTTGAAACTCAGAGAGTACATGCGAAAGCTTGTGTAAGCCTTGATACTTTTTTTTTAATGGTTACTTCATGTGGGTGGAATAATTCTAACAGATCCCATTGATCTAATTCCTCCATATATTCTAGTTTAAATACGTTACAGCAATATAAACCATGTCCGGCTGATGATGCATCAAAGGCCAAGTATATGACTGTTGCTAGACGCTTAGAACAGATGCTATTTAAGATGGCAATCTCAAAGGTACCTCAAGACATTTCTGTTTGTGTATTTAAAATGAAAATGTTTTGTTGGTGGTAGTTGACATTTAGGATTTGGTTTGCTGGGGAATTTTAAGACAAGACTGGTTGGTGCTTTTTGACATGTTTCATCTGGCTCTAGCTTGTCCTCACTTAAATTTTTTTTTTTTTTTTCAATTTGTGACGGTTTTCAACTTGTACTTACTATAGGAGGAGTACATGAACCAGTCTACCCTTGAGTCTAGGATTGCGAGCTTAATAAAAGGCAAACAGTTGAATAATTACAATAAGAGGCGTACTAATTCTTCTTTGGTTGGAAAGATGGCACCTACGACTACTGGATTATCACACGCTGGTGCTAGTGTTGGTTTAGGGCCTTCAGGTAACACTGTTGGTCCCATGGATCATGATGTTTTGGAACTTCGCGAGTACATGCGAACCCTTGTGTAAGCCTTCCCAAGCTTTTCAGCTACACTGCACTGTTTTCTCTGTTAGTTTATTATGTATCCATCTGTGCTGGGAATAATGATCCAAGTTATTACTCTATTGGATTTGTATTCCTGGCTGCATATCTGCTCAGTTTTTTTTTTTTTTTTTAATTATATTGATGTTTCTATTCCTGACATATATGCTTTCTTGGAATCCTTTGACTTATCTTTCATTCTTTCCAGCTTCAGCGAGTTACATAAGCACCATCCATGTCCAGCCGATGATGCATCAAAGGCTAAGTATTTAGATGTTTCTAGACGCTTAGAGGAGGGTATCTATCAAATGGCAAACACAAAGGTATTCTCAAAATACTTATTTGATCGATATTTTCGGCAATTAGCAACATTGATTTACTTAGGAATGCCAAAACAAGATAGGCTGAAGCTTATAAACATATGGTGTCTCATGTCCTCACTTTAAAAGATGTTTCGTTTTTGACACTTCATAACTACAAAATCTACAGGAGGATTACCTAAACCCGTCGACCCTTACTTCTCGCTTGGCTAGCTTAACAAGGGGTAAAAAATTGAATAACTACGGTCAGATTCAGCAAAATGCTAATTCCTCTTCGCCTGGAACAATGACTACACTCGCTCCTGAAGTTTTTGCTGAGACCACGATGGTACGTACATCAGAGACCTAGATGATAACTTCTCATGATATTTATTTAAATTAAAAGACGACATTCTGAACTTGATGATGTTTCAATTTGTTGGTCGCAGCAGGTGAGAGAGAAGGTTCTTGAGAGCGGAGATGAGTTGGAGACAGAGATCGCAGAGAATCTGAAGTCCATGAACCTCTACAGCTGAATATGATCCGTAGGTTTTTCATTACTTGTGTTACAAGACAAGCATATATGTTACACATGCTTCGGAATTCGCACTGTACGTACCAACGGTAAAACGGGTTTCGATTTGTTTCCGGTGTGAGCTTGGTATATGATTATTTGATTAGAACAGAAAAAGAAGTTGATAGCCGTAAGGATAAACAAATCAAAGCTACAAGTGTGAAAATCAGGGCTGAACCTGAGATTTTGGGGCCACTTGGCTGTGTCTATGTAAAAATTTTTTTTTACAAATTTGGGGATCTAAAATTTATTTTTGGAGGCCTATTTGTATGTAATTTTTTTCAAAAACTTTGGGGGCTTGTTGCGAATGTTTCACCTAGCATGGCACAGGGCCGACCCTGGTGAAAATTCGTAAATTATATCAGATATCCCAACCGGAAGGACATGAATGTAATATCTCCAACGCTTGTTCTTGTCCCTTCGATCTTCGACCTTAGTTAACGATAT
Organism: Brassica oleracea var. oleracea; assembly: GCF_000695525.1. Lineage (NCBI taxonomy): Eukaryota > Viridiplantae > Streptophyta > Magnoliopsida > Brassicales > Brassicaceae > Brassica > Brassica oleracea. Next base: position 21,477,842 of record NC_027755.1, read on the forward strand.
ACTAGGTGATTTTCCAGTGCTCATGCACGGGTATAAATATTTATAACATAAATATACTATAATAATTGATTGTTATTTATTTTTAATTTTAAATAATTTATAATTTGTATGCATAATTTTATTAATAATATTATATTACTTTAATTAGACATATGATTTTAGATGTGTTATATCTAGTCGATTTTGTTGTTTTTTACAGTCAGTTTAGTTCTCATTTGAGTATATTAGATTGCATATATTTCTCTGAATTCAACTATAATATTTTTTTAATTTAAAATATATTAAAATTATGATTAATTTTCTTATTTGCATATACGTTGGTTGTTTTCTTAGATATATGTAAATATATTCAATGAAGATTATGTATAACTTAAGATATATTGTGCATAGAATGAAATATAAAATAAACTAAAGTGTCTGATTCCAAATTAAGTAAATTAATATAACGATAATATTTTACGGTCTCATGCATATATATAAATTTTACAAAAGAACTAAATTGTAACAATTGGATAATATTTTATTTTCATTTGTTAATATCTTTTGTGTCATCCTATGATTTACATTTATAAAATAAGTTATTATTATAAAATTATATATTTTATCGCAGTTAAATCTATGATTTTAGATATAAGTTGGATTAGTCGATTCGCTCATATTGTGAGTATATTGGGTTACATATGTTCTTTCAAATTCAAACAGAAGTATAATTATTTTTTATTATTATTAAGTAAAATCAAATTAATTTTATTTATCGTTTAAATGTGCATGTAGTTTTATAATATTTATAAATTATATGTTGATTTTTTTAAAAACAATATCAGAAAATAAAGCGATGATCAATATGAAGTTACATACATAAGTAACTAATAAATTTTTGGAAGCTCATGAACACATATCAATATCAATATTTAAAATAATTAAAATATTTTATAAATTCTAAATAGTTTGATGCCTTAGATTTATAAAATCGTAAACTGATATTTATTTTAAAAATGAGAATTCAGAAGGAGAAGAAGATATTGGAACGTAGGACGAGTTCCAATATCTTCTTCAGAAGATATTCAGAAGGAGAAGAAGATATTCATGTGGGCGAGTTCCAATATCTTCTTCTCCTTTTATACTACGTAGGACGAAATCGTCGTAAATACCACGTAGGATGAAATCGTCGTAAATACCACGTATGACGAAATCGTCGTAAATACCTCGCAGTGTAAAAACTAGAAAAAACATAAAAAGGAGAAAGATACTAGATTCACATGTGGCAAGACTTCCAACAATTATACTACGTAAGTCTCGCCCACATGAATTCTAATATCTTCTTCTTTTCCTTTTTTTCAAATATTTATAATTTGAATATGATTTTCCTGAGGAGTGTGATTTGAGATAGGGTGTGATTTGGGAGTTTGTGTGTGGTTTGAGAAGGAGAGTTGTGGGTATATTTATAGGAAAGCGCGGCTCGTCAATTCCACGTAAGCAAAATCGTCGTTAATACTTCGTACATAAAAATGCGGGCCTTTGTAATTCCTCGCTATTTCCTCGTACAATAAAACGCGGGCCTTTGTAATTGCTCGCTGAAATCAAATTTCCAGGGATACTGAAGCTGAAATGCGTACTCTTCAAATGTGAATGGTTTGACCCCGTTGTCAACAGAGGTTTTCGGTCTAACAAATTCGGTGTAGTTGATGTCAACGGTGGACGACGGTACAACAAATTCGAGCCTTTCATCTTAGCTTCACAAGCAGACCAAGTTAGCTTCCTTCCATACCCTCGGATGAGAGATTCGGGTATAAATTGGTTAGCAGTGATCAAAGTTACACCTCGAGGACGAATCATCAGTGGAGAAGAACCACCATTGCAAGAAGAACAGATAAATGAAGTCGAGGAACCTGAACAAGAAATTGATGACATCCTTCTCATTGATCCGCATAATCACGAGTACGAAGATCTTACCGATGATGCCACAGACGAAGCTGTTGAAGACAAGTTTAATGAAAATGATGACATTTCTAGTGATGACGAGAATGTCGATGTATCCGATTGATGTATTTGATTTTGTGTA
>NC_027755.1:21480835-21550735 GCF_000695525.1 Brassica oleracea var. oleracea
AAAGGTTTACAAGGAAATGACGTGGAAAGTTCACGTGGTCTTTACGAGGAAAGCTATCAAGGTATTTACGTTTACTTTACGAGTATTTACTTTCAAGTTATTTACGTGGGTTTTACGAGGAACGGCTTTCGAGGTATTTACGAGGAAATTTAGCGACGTCCTTACGTGGAAGCTTTACGTGGTCTTTACGACGAAATATTCTTCTTCGCTTTTACGGCGAAATTATTTCCTCGCTATGTTACGACGAATTAGCGTGGATATATGCGTTACGACAAACGTATAACGACGAAACGGGTTTCCTCGCTAATTACTCGTAACACTGATTTTACGACGAAATCACGAGGAAAACTGCCCTCGTAAAACTTGTGTTTTCTTGTAGTGAATATTTTGTAATTATTTGATCAAAAGATGTTTATTGTTAATTGTTTTTATTTTTTTTATATATTTTAAAAATAAGCAGTTTAAGAAAATTGTGTGATTGTATTTTAAAAATCATATTATATAAGTAAAATATAATTTATAGAGTTTTTTGCTGTAATTGAATAATATTATAGTCAACTAAATATATGAAAAAAAATATTTCAATAATACTAATTACAAACTATTTTTAGTCAATTAAACATATATCAATTTATGTTACCTAATTATTTTATAATCATCTAAGAAAATAAATAGATATATAAAAATTATTTCTCTTACTTTGAAAATATATATTTTTTGTATTGTTTAAGAAAATATATATATATAAATATTTAATTACTTCAAAAGTATATTTCTTGTTATATAGAAATATTATTTAAATGGAATATTTCTATTTCGTGAACTTTCCTTTTTAATGAAATATATTATATATACATATATATATTCGTTTTTAAATTTGTTTTTTAAACTTCATAGATGTTTCCTTTTTTATTATATATGTTATTTGGATAATTTTGAAAAGGAAACTAAATAAAAAATTCAATAATAGTATTTAAATGTAATATTTTAAATTTATTAAAGGTATCCGTGTAATCAACTATCATGAGAGTTAACGATTATATTTTTTTCTAATATTAAGATTATGTGTGTGAATGTTGTTTTATGAAATCACATTATATGAAAAAATATATATTTTCATCTAAAAAATATTGATATAAAGAAATATTTTATTACTTCAAAAGGATATTTTATGTTATTTAAAAATCTTTTTTAAATGGAATATTTCTATTTTTTGAACTTTCCTTTTTAAAGAAATCATATTATATACACATATATATATATATTTTCTTTTTGAAATTTGTTTTTTAAACTTTATAAATGTTTTCGTTTTGTATTATATATGTTATTTGGAAAATTTTAAAATATAAAAAATTCAATAATCGTATTTAAATGTAATATTTTAAATTTATTAAGGGTATCAGTGTAATCAACCATCGTAAGAGTTAACGTGAGCCCAACACATAAGAAACTGACTTCTCAAATAATATTATAGAGATATAAGAGTGTTTGCCCGCAATTTTGCGGATGATAATATTCTACAAAAAGTACATATTATGTTTATAATTTTATAATACTAACAAAATAACCTTCAACTTTAAAAAAATAAGCCCAAAAAATCTCCAACTCACAAACATACCATTTTATCCTTCAACTTCTAGTCAAACACGAATAAATCTCATACTTTCGTTGACCAAGCCATTTCAGTCTCGTCAAAAGTCAACTATTTAGTTCAGTTAGTTATATTTAACGACTGGCTTTTAATGAGGCCCAAATGGCTCGATCAATACAAATATGATATTTTTTTGTTCCAATTTAAAATTTGAGGGTTAAAATTGCTTATGTAAAATATCTTAATTAAAAATTGTTGTGTTTTCACAACAAAAGTTGTTGTTTTTCATATCGATTCTAATCACTAGCTTAATAAAATATGTTCAAATAAGCATCGATACAATATTTTTAAAAATGAATTAAAAACTAAAAATTATTTTTAAAAAAAACTTTATTAAAAATACAATTATAATTATAAGATGGAGCAAGTGAGAAAGACCAACGCGAGTGTGTGAAAGGGATCTTCGGCTGACTATGGCAACGGTTTCTATACATCAGCCCTCAGAGATCCCTTTCACGCACTTGCTTCCCTCCTTTTTCACTTGTTTCATCTTTTATCGAGTATATGTGATCATACTTCTAACAACAACGTGTCTGGGCTTTTACCTTTAACTTTTATGTTTTTATTCTTAAAATTGTTTTGAACATAAACACTTATTTTTTTTGTTATATCTGAATTTATATTAATTATAATTTTATTTTTAATTAAGGTTTTTTGTTAACCAATTTTTAGTTTTTAATTCATTTCTAAAATATTATATCTAAGCTTATTTGAACATATTTTATTAAATTAGTCATTCTAATCGATTTGAAAAACTACAATTTTTCATGTAAAAAAACAATATTTTTTAATTAAGATAATTTTAGAGTAAGCAATTTTAATCCTCAATTTTTAAATTGGAAAAAAAAATCTTATATTTGTGTTGACCAAACCATTTTGGTCTCATTAAAAGTCAAGCGTTAAATATAACTAACTGAACTAAGCAGTTGACTTTTGACGAAATTGAAATGGCTTGGTCAACGAAAGTATGAAATTTATTTGTGTTTGACTAAAAGCTGAAAGTGAAGATGTGTGGTTGTGAGTTGGATATTTTTTTGGCTTAATTTCGAAAGTTGATGGTTATTTTATCAATTTCCCCCAAGGTAAATGTTATTTAACATATTTTTGTTTACTAATTGCAAAATCGAGATTAAAAAATCCCCAAAATCTAGCGAGCTTGTGACAGGAATTATGGTTCATTCCGGTTTAGTGATTTTATTTATGCATTTTCAGTTGACTAGAACCAAACCGGTTCACAAACAGTTTATATACGCTTTTGGCTTATATTCTGAAAGATTCAATCAAACAATACAATTAAACTTCTCCTCCAAGTTCTCTTTCTCTCTATCATCTCATCACACCACCATCATCGTTTATCATCATCATCACACGGACTCAGCATCTTCGAGTTGATCTCTCTACCATTTTAGATCGCCTTCTAGACCTGTACTCACCGATCTTCGGATCCTTGGTGGATTTCTAGATTGGAGCTCCATCTCACTGACTTTCCTGTTTCAGAGCTCCCGAAAAAAAAATCCCCAATTCGAAGAACTCCGAGCACGAAAAGGTCTCTGATCTCTGAAAAATTGTTGATAATTCATTATATCTTCGCCGTCTAGGTTTTGGAATTATCTGCTCTCTGCTTGTTTGATCCTAATTTGTGTGAGAGTTTCACACGTGCGACATCGTCTCTTCAACGACTTGATTGCTCTCTGTTACACTGCGTTTAGGATATATATTTGATCATTGTTAATCCCCCTTGTGATTTGCTTTCTTTGTGCAAGGCTGGAATTTTTAGGTTATTTATTTATTTATTTATTTATCTGGTTTGCTTTCTTATTGCTCCTCTTGATGATCATATTTGTATGATTCTGTTTCAACTGTATTGAGATAGAGTTATGCCACTTCTGAGCATGATACTGTTATGCAGGACTTTACGCGAGGTGCTAGGTGTATTGTGTGTTAAGAGCTGCTCTACTGAGATCATCTGAAGAATAAGTAAGAGCTGTAAAATGAGCTTTCAATCTTCTGAAGACGTATGCAGTGCCTGTTAATTAGTGCTAGTTGCAAGAAGAACCACGAAGGTTTATTAGGGAAATAACATGAATTTTCAGGCTCACATGTCGGGACAACTATCTGGGCAGGATACAAATCAAGGGACAGTCTCGCAGAATAACGGGAACTCTCAAATGCACAACTTAGCTGGTGCTGGTGGTGGCGAAGGGCCTTCTCGTAGCACCGTTGGTCCCATCGACCATGATATTCTAAGACTTCGACAGTATATGCAAATCCTAGTGTAAGCCTTCAACTTTTCAGCTGCACTGTTTGTGTCTTCCGGATGTAGTATGACTATGTTTCGTTCATCTTATCTTTGCTTATTACGTCATGGCTGACTGTTTTTAACTGACCCTCCTTGTTCTTCCAGCTTTAACGTTTTAAAGCAAAAACAACCACCTCCGGATGATGCTGCATCAAAGGCAAAGTATATGGATGTTGCTAGGCGCTTAGAGGAGGGGCTGTTTAAGACGGCTATCTCAAAGGTATCTTGAAATATTTCTGTGTGTTTTTAGAAGGAAAAAAATGTTTTGTTTCCTAGTTGCTGGTGAATTCCAAGACAAGACTGGTTGATGCTTTTTGGCATGTTGCATCTGGCTCTTGCTTGTTGACTATTGTCCTCACTTAAAAATCTTTCTTTCATTTTGTGATGCTTTACAACTTATACTACAACAGGAGGATTACTTGAACGAGTCAACCCTTGAGTCTCGCCTTGGAAGCCTAATAAAAGGCAGACAGTTGAAAAACTCCAATCAGGGACATACTAATTCTTCTATGGTTGGAACGATGGCACCTACGACTACAGGATTATCACACGCTGGGGGTAATTCTAGTTCGATGGTTACGTCCTCTGCTTGTGCTAGTGTTGGTTTAGGGCCTTCACCTAACACCTCTGGTCCCATGGACCATGATGTTTTGGAACTCCGACAGTACATGCGAACCCTTGTGTAAGCCTTCCAATTTTTCAGCTTCTCTGGCTCTTCTTGCATTGACTCTCTGTCACTTTATTATCTCTCGACCATTACTGTCTTGGATCTGTATTCCTGGCTGCATATCTGCTCAGTTTCTTATTATATTGGTGTTTCTGCTCCTGTATATGTTACTTTCTAGGATTCCTTTGGTGTTTAATCTTTGACTAGTTGTCTCCCTCTGGGTATTTTACTTGTTGACTTATACGGTTTCTAACTAAACTTTCGTTCTTTCCAGCTTCAACGAGTTAGATAAGCGCCGACCATGTCCAGCCGATGCTGCATCAGATGCTAAGTTCTTAGATATTGCTAGGCACTTAGAGGAGGGTCTTTTTCAAATGGCAAACACAAGGGTATATTCTCAAAAACTCTACTTCGATATTGATTGACTGAGACAAGATAGGGTGAAGCTTATAGACATATATGGTGTCTCTAATCTCCAGCTTACTGAATCATGATTTTTCTTTCGTTTTTAACACTTTATAACTTCAATATCTACAGGAGGATTACCTTAACCAGTCGACCCTTGTTTCTCGCTTGGCAGCCTTAATAAGCCGCAGAATACCGAATAACCAGCAAAATGCTAATTCATCTCCGCCTGGAACAATGACTACACTCGCTCCTGAAGTTTCTCCTATGGTACATCATAGACCTATATAATAACCGCTCATGATATTAACTAAAACTAAGAGACAACATTCTGAACTTTGTGACGTTTTCATATGTTTGGTCTCAGCAGGTAAGAGAGAAGCTTCCTGAGAACGAAGATGAGTTGGAGACAGAGATCACCGAGAATCTGAAGTCCATGAGCCTTTACAGCTGAACATGATCCGAAGTTTTTTCATTACTTCTATTACAAGCAATAATAAGATCATCATATAAGAATAAGATCAGCATTTGCACTGTTACTATATTGATGCTGCTTGTATATACATACCAGTGATAAACCGGGTTTTGATTTGTTCTCTGTTTGAGCGTGGGATATGATTATCAAATTTGAATGGTTTTGTTACTCTCACTAGTCGGTACAAGAACAGAAACTAAATAGCTGTAAAACTACAAGGGTAAGTTCGTAAATCACAATATCCAATCGGACGGACAGGAACGTAAACAATTCTCCGACACTTGTTCTTGTCCGTTCGATCTTTCGACCTTGGTTCCTTAACGATATGCATGGATTTGGACTTTAAAAAGAAACATAAGGTAAGTCTTATTTTATGTGAATTTGTTTACTAAATCAAATTGAAATCCCTAAAACAAAATTACAAAATCCCCAAAATCGAGCGAGCTTCCGAAAAATCCCAATTCGAAGAACTCCGACCCCGAAAAAAATCTCCGATTTCTGAAAAAAATTTGTCGACAATTCGTTATAACTTGGCCTCTAATTTTGGAGTCTCTTTCTGGGCTTTTCTGGGCTCCTACGTGCGACATCGGCTCTTCACAGACTTCATTGCTCTGTTCTAATCACGTTTTGTCTTTGTGACCTTGTGAGTGACAAGTTTGCTTCTTTGTGTTCAAGGTTTGTTTTTTTTAATTTATTTATTTGGTTGTTTTGATCATCATAGTCTATGATTGTAGTTCAAGTGTATTGATCATGCCCACTTCCGCTTTATGAAACAATGAGATTGTTTTGCTAGGTTGTGTTCTGTGTTAAGAGCTGCTGTACTGAGATAATCTGAAGAAATCATTAATAGCAGGAAAGAATTAGGACAAGGCGAGGAAAGTTTAAGAAAATAACATGAATGTTCAGGCTCACATGTCGGGACAACAACGTTCTGGGCAGTCTCCAAACCAAGGGAATAACGGGAACTCTCAAATGCAGAACTTAGCTGGTCCTGGTGGTAGCGTAGGGCCTTCACGTAGCACCGTTGGTCCAATGGACCATGATGTTTTAAAACTAAGGCAGTACATGCAAATCCTTGTGTAAGCCTTCAACTTTCCATCTACACCGTTTGTGTCTTCTTATAGTGTTTTTCTTATAATGGATTTGAGTACTTTTATCATAATGTGGGATGGGAATGATCGAACTGATGACTGTCTCGGGTGCATTTTAGTGTTTCTGTTCCTTAAGTTTTTTTTTTTAATGGCGGACTGTTTTTAACTGAGCCTCCTTGTTCTTCCAGGTTTAACGTTTTACAGCAACGGCAACCATCTCCGGCTGATGCTGCATCAAAGGCAAAGTATATAGATGTTGCTAGACGCTTAGAGGAGGGGCTGTATAAGATGGCTATCTCAAAGGTAGTTCTAGCTTATTGTTTGGTTTATTGGGGAATACCGACAAGATTGGCTGATGCTTTCTGACATGTTACATCTGACTCTAGCGTATTGACTTATGTCCTTATTTTAAATCTTTTTTTTGTTTGTTTGTGACACTTTCCAATTTATACTACAGGAGGATTACTTGAACAGGTCAACCCTTGAGTCTCGGATTACAAGCCTAATAAAAAACAGACACCTGAATAACCACAATCAGCGACATGCTAATCCTTCTTCGGTTGGACCGATGATACCTACTCCAGGATTATCACACGCTGGGAGTAATCCTAGTTCGATGGTTAGACCCTCTGCTAATGCTACAGTAGCTGGAAACAACAACAACAGCACAAGTACAGCTGTGAATACTGAAAACGTTCGACCTGCTGGTGGCATGCATGGAGGTTTTTTTCCCATTCAAGTGATCGTATATACACTTCTCCTGGAAATTTTTCATCCCACGTGTCTCTGACACAGTAGCAACTTGTTTGCAGGTAATATGTCTAATGGATACCACCAACATTCATCGAGAAACTTTTCTCTTGGTTCTGGAGGGAACATGACATCCATGGGTTCTCAAAGAAGTACTCCCCAGATGATTCCTACACCTGGGTTCGTTAACAATGGTACTAATAACAACAGTGGCGGATTTTCTGCTGAGCCAACAGTGGTACCTCAGTCTCATCAGCAGCAGCAGCAAAGGGAGGAAACTGGTGGTCAAAATAGTCACATCTTGTCCAACCAAATGACTGCTGGACGTAGACCCGGGATGCAACAAAAGGCAGCTGGTGTGGCCAATAACTCTGTAAATGGTGGTGTTGGAGTGAACGAACAAAGTGTAGACAAAGGTAATTCTTCAACAAATTCACAGCAGTCCATTGATAACTTCCCCTGTCAGGAAAGCAGAGTCCAGTCAGAATATCTAAAGCATGTTTTCATGTTTCAGGGGAAGGTTATAGAACACAAAATCCTGACACCCTTGGATCTGGAAATGGGATGATGACAAATGCTCAGAATATCAATGCAGCAAGTTTCCAGTCTGTGTCCAGAGCTAACTCTTCTCAGGTGAGCAATCAGTTGATTTCATTTCCATGCAACAATGCACTCCGCTTAAACATATATCACTTTTAGTATTCGGACTTCCAATCTTCTTTCTTTCCTTACATTATCTGCAGTCACATCAACAGCAACAATTTCAGCAACAGCCTAATCAGATTCAACAGCAGCAGCAGAAATTTCTCCAGCAGACGGTGCAGCAGCATAAATTAATAAGCAATGATGGCTCAGGGAAGCCTCAGGTGTCTTCTGACATGGATACGGATCCTAGAATGGAGAAAAATAATGAAGCGTTGCACTCCCAAGCATCTGAACGGCTCCCGCTTTCTCAGTTTCAGAATCAATACCAGAACCCCGGAGAAGACTGCTATGCAGACGCTCAGAATCTGTCAGTTACAAGTCAGAGTGATATATGCACTCCACTTCCTCAAAATAGCCGACAGGTTCAGCAAATGCTGACTCCGCAGAATATAGGTTCAGATTCCAATGGTATGTCAAGTCAACAGAACGTTCAGGAGGATCTCCGTCAAAGAATCACCGGGATGAATGAAGCTCAACCTAATAATTTGACTGAAGGGTCTGCTGTTGGTCAGAATCATACTTCTGCGAACGTATCCAGTTCCCATAGTCTGCAGAATCCTATTGGAACGATGCGCAGAACCGATCCCAAGTTCCGAAATCAACAGAAATGGCTCTTGTTTTTACTTCATGCACGGACCTGCAACCCGCCAGGAGGGAAGTGCACAGACCGGAATTGCTTTACTGTTCGGAAACTATGGAGCCACATGAACAGTTGTGTTGAACCTCAGTGCCTATATCCTCGGTGTCCTCAGACAAAGTTACTGATTAGCCACTATAAAAACTGCAAGGATCTTCGGTGCCCTGTCTGTATGACTGTGAAAACCTACCGTCAGCGACAAGTTAATCCGTGTGCCCAGACCCGTCTAGAAAACGAAAGCAGCTGGGTGAACAGAGCTGTAGTATCAAATGATTCACTATGCGCTACTGCTGGAGCGGTTACTGGTTCCCTTGGCTGTGATGGTACTTTAGATAATTTGCAACCTTCATCAAAACGGTTGAAGGTGGAGCCGTCTTTTCAACCAGTGGCCCCTGAAACTGAAAATTGTAAAAGCTCCGTTGTTTCCAAAACAGAGACAGAACTATCTCAGGATGCTGAAAGAAAGGATCATAGGCAGAGCGATGCAAATGTGGCATTGAAGTCAGGGAAGTTGGAAGGGAAAGAAGAAGTTTCTGATATTTCTGAAGCTTTTGAAAATGTTCACAAGCCTAGGCCTTCCAGTGAACCAGGTCAACATGATTTGTCTGACGTCTCGCCAAAGCAAGAAACCTTAAAAATGAAGCAAGAGCCAAATAAAGAAGATTTGATGAAGTCTCCTGAGGATGCACCAAAATCTGGAAAACCAAAGATAATGGGTGTTGCATTAACTGAATTGTTCACTCCCGAACAAGTGAGAGAACATATCCGTGGTCTTCGTCAGTGGGTTGGCCAGGTGTGTATTGACTTCAAAACTTTAGAGAAATTAAGTTTTATTCAGATTTATCTTATTATTTACTCTTCGTTGCATTGATTTTATTGTTGTTATATAGAGGCGCAACCTGTTCTCTCCACACTATCTCAAGTATGTGATCGCTGACGCATAAATTTGCATTTAATTTATATTTTTCTGCAGAGTAAAGCCAAAGCAGAAAAGAATCAGGCCATGGAGAATTCGATGAGTGCGAATTCCTGCCAGTTATGTGCGGTGGAGAAGCTTACATTCGAGCCAGCACCTATTTATTGTACTCCGTGTGGTGCTCGTATCAAAAGAAACGCAATGTACTATACCGTTGGAGGTGGTGAGACTCGTCATTACTTTTGTATTCCCTGTTATAATGAATCCCGAGGAGACACTATACTCGCCGTAGGGACTTCAGTACCAAAGTCAAGGCTGGAGAAAAAGAAAAACGATGAAGAGACTGAAGAAGCGGTAAGACCATCCACTCAGTAGAGTTGTATAGTCATGTGCCTGTAGGTTTTTCTGAGCTTGTCTATTGCATTCCATGGTTTTTTGCAGTGGGTCCAGTGTGATAAATGCGAGGCTTGGCAGCATCAAATATGTGCTTTATTTAATGGGCGGAGGGATGATGGGGGGCAAGCTGAGTACACCTGCCCACATTGCTATATAACAGAGGTGGAGAAAAATGAGAGGAAGCCCTTACTTCAAAATGCTGTTCTTGGAGCGAAAGACCTGCCAAAAACGATTCTCAGTGACCATATAGAGCAGCGTTTGTTTAAAAGACTGGAGGAGGAAAGGACTGAGAGAGCCAGGGCTCAAGGAAAAAATTATGATGAGGTAATCTGGCACTTAACTTGTACAAGGTTTAAAGTCTCATGTGATTTTGCATCTTTGAGTCATATGTTCTTTTAGATGACTGTAGTGCTTCTTTATTGGAAATTATCGATTGAAGTTACTGGTTGGTCACTCATTGTTTTGCTTTTTCTTTTACTGGCACTGACAGGTTCCAACTGCTGAATCCCTTGTGGTTAGAGTTGTTCTGTCTGTTGACAAGAAGCTGGAAGTCAAATCTCGATTTCTTGAAATTTTTAGGAAGGATAATTTCCCCACAGAGTTTCCATACAAGTCTAAGGTAAGAATGATCCACGTCCACATTTTGAAGATTTCATCCTTTCAAATAGTACATTTCACTCTCCACATTTTTTTTTTGCCAGGTGGTTCTATTGTTCCAGAAGATCGAAGGTGTAGAAGTATGCTTGTTTGGGATGTATGTCCAAGAGTTTGGATCCGAATGCTCATCTCCTAATGAGCGCCGTGTTTATCTCTCGTATCTGGATTCTGTGAAGTACTTTAGACCTGAGATTAAATCTGCTAGTGGAGAGGCTCTGCGCACTTTTGTATACCAAGAAATTCTTGTAAGTGCTAGTTTTAAAACTAAGATTGGTATGGTCTTTACATTGTTTGGAGGATTCAATGGTTACTCTTTTTCAGATTGGTTACCTGGAATACTGCAAATTGCGTGGTTTCACGAGCTGCTATATATGGGCTTGTCCACCGCTGAAGGGTGAGGACTACATCTTATATTGCCATCCAGAAATTCAGAAAACGCCAAAGTCTGATAAACTACGGGAGTGGTCAGTCCAGTTACCTTTGTGTTTGTTTTTCTTCATCAATTTTTTTCGTATTTTATTAAATAATTTACATACTCCATATGCTTCTGGTACAGGTACTTGGCAATGTTGAGAAAAGCTGCAAAGGAAGGGATTGTAGCGGAAACCACAAATCTATATGACCATTTTTTCTTGCAAACTGGTGAATGTAGAGCTAAGGTTACGGCAGCTAGGCTCCCGTATTTCGATGGTGACTATTGGCCAGGTGCAGCAGAGGATATCATACACCAAATGGGTCAGGAAGATGATGGTAGAAAAGGAAATAAGAAAGGGATACTCAAGAAACCCATTACAAAAAGGGCTCTAAAAGCTTGTGGCCAGTCTGATCTGTCTGGGAATATGTCCAAAGATCTGCTGCTAATGCAAAAAGTAATCATATCAGTTTCAGTAATTCGGTTCTTTTGTATAGTTTCGTGTTTTAATTAATATTATTTTATGTATGTTTTTAGCTTGGTGAGACCATTCACCCCATGAAGGAGGACTTTATCATGGTTCACTTGCAGCATTGTTGCAACCATTGCTGTGCACTGATGGTAACTGGCAATCGTTGGGTCTGCAGCCAATGCAAAGATTTCCAGTTATGTGATGGGTAAGAATTGTCCTTTCTCTTTTGCCTAATTTATTTTTGTTTTCTTTCCCTCCTGTTCGTTATTGTACCTTGGTTTGTGTAACTTGGAAGCTGTGGTGTTTTATCTTGTTGGAAGAGACTTATTGGTAGACACGTGTTGTGTTCTTACCTGTAGAGTGCTGCAACTCTGATACGTTCTTCTACATTTCAGGTGCTATGAGGCTGAACAGAGGCGAGAGGACAGAGAAAGGCATCCTGTTAATCAAAAGGATAAACATACACTGTATCCTGTAAGTTACTTTGTCTTGTGATACACGTTACGGCTTAACATACAATCAACGAAAGAATTGAGATCTGTCTCTTTTCCTTTCTTCATTACTATTAGTTATTTAAGGTTTTGGTGTTTCTCTTTAGAGACAAGGATACTTTCCTTTTAGGCTAAAGGTAGGATTATGATTTGTACCTCGGCCAATATAGGTCTCTTATTACCAAAATAAGAAATCATCTTCCACCATTAAACTTATTCTTTAAGAGCGGCTAGGGTTAAAACGGTAGCTTAGATTACTATTTTTCCTCTTTCTCGAGTAAACAACGGCTTGTTTTGGGATTTGAGAAGATCTTCTCTACTTCTCTCTTCTAGTCTCATGTGTTTCTCTATTTTATTCTATCTCACGAGATGGTGATGGTGTTTTTTAATTTATTTTGTAGGTTGAGATCACTGGTATTCCTGAAGACACCAAGGATAGAGATGAGATACTAGAAAGTGAATTTTTCGACACAAGGCAAGCCTTCCTGAGTCTTTGTCAAGGGAACCACTATCAGTACGATACACTGAGGCGGGCAAAACACTCTTCCATGATGGTGCTTTACCATCTCCACAATCCAACTGCTCCTGCCTTTGTCTCAACGTGTAACGCATGCCACCTCGATATCGAAACTGGCCAAGGCTGGCGCTGCGAAGTTTGCCCTGACTACGATGTGTGCAACACTTGTTACCGTAAAGAGGGATGTATTAATCATCCTCACAAGCTGACGAACCATCCATCGCTAGCTGACCAAAATGCTCAGAACAAAGAAGCTAGGCAGTTGCGAGTCTTGCAGCTCAGGAAAATGCTCGATCTTCTTGTGCATGCGACGCTATGCCGCCGTGCGACGAATTGTCAGTATCCTAACTGCCGCAAAGTGAAGGCGCTGTTCCGGCATGGTCTAGGTTGCCAGAGACGTGCTTCGGGAGGCTGTGTTCTGTGCAGGAAGATGTGGTATCTCTTGCAAATCCACGCACGGGCCTGCAAGGAATCGAACTGTGCTGTACCTCGATGCGGGTAATGTCCTTAACTTGTGTTGGAATTGATTTCTTTGTGGGATCATTCACTCTGAGACATGCTGTGGCTTTTGGATATATTTAGAACTCTGGCAAAGCTTTTTTTTAAATGAATTGTCATTGTGAATCTGTCTATGCAGAGACCTAAAGGAACATCTGAGAAGATTACAACAGCAAGCAGATTCACGGCGCAGAGCAGCTGTCATGGAGATGATGAGGCAGAGAACTGCAGAAGTCGCTGGGACCTCGGCTGATTAATTTTTGTATATACTTAATTTCATTTAGGAACAGAAGTGGAAATAGATAGAAGAAGGTGGCGTCTCTGAGCTCTACTTGAAGAAGTGAATAACACCAGCTAGTGAAGATAAGTAACAAGCAGGAAACGAACCTTATAGCGGTTTAACTTTAAATTCGTATTTAACCTTCACAAGTCATATGGAGTGATGATGATAACTTGGGGAACAAGCTCGTGGGTGATTTGAAGAGTTCTCAGCTTAAGTGCCACTGAAGTAGAAGAATCTTCATAGAAAGTGAACAGATTCCAGACTCTTTAACTCAGTTCAGTAGCTTGATCTGGTTGGTGATTCATTGATTATAAATATACACACCAAATTACGTTTCTTCCTCTTTCTTCCTCTTCTGTTCTTTTTGGTCCCTTTGTGTATCTATAAAACGCCTTATTTCTACAGATCCGTCTTTTAACATTTTTGAATCACTGTACAGTATTTAATAACATTTTCATATCCTTAACTGAAATAGTTTTTTTTTTGGCTTAACAAGGACAACACTATAACGAGATGTTACGGATTCTTGATTTCTGTATTTTTATAATTAAAAAAAAAGTATAATTCTTATGGAACTATGCACTAGAACTAGAACATGTAAAGTGTGCATCTTTAACTCATTATTAGCAAACATGACATAGTATCCATCTCAGATCATCCGTCAAAGCTTTGAGAAAGGCAACTCTCCGGCGGATCCATCTCTGGAGCTTGCTTTTGGCTTTCTCTCATCTTCTTCTTCTTCCTCTCCGTTAATGGCCTCCTTCTCCGCATCGTCCACGATCTGTTCAAAGAATCACGACATGGTTCCGACAAACAAATCTCAAATCCGGTGAACTAAAAAAGTTATAAAGACCTGACCTTTCCGGTGACGGAAGGAGAGACAGAGGGAAGAATAACAGCGAGATGGGTTTTAATCCGGTGCAACGCGTCTTTAGTCATCCCCTGCGCCGCCCCGGCGAAGTCCTTAATCACGCCTTCCAAAAACTGTTTAGCGTTCTCCAGCGACTCCGACGGAACCGCAGCAGCGGCTAGTTTCTCCAATACTTTGTCCTTCATCCCCAACATCCTCTGCTTCTCCTCCTCAGGGCTCGTAGCGATTTTGATCGCGTGGTCAGGAGAATACAGATCCCCCTGGACCTGTCCCACGTTTTCGTCGAGTTTCGTAGCGACTTTGATCGCGTGGTCAGGAGAGTAGAGCTTCCCCTGTCCCACACCGTCGGATTTCGTGGCGGAGATTCGATGATAGTGATGATCCATCGGGTCTCCTCCTCCCATTTGTACTTTACACTCAAAAAGTCTTTCTCTTTGGGAGTTTTTTTTCTGTGTGATTATGATTGATGGGACTACACGAACAGAGCAAACCCACTTAAAATCTGTTGGAAAATGTTTTTCCGGGAACATAATAATTCTTTTTTTTTTTCTTTTCGGTTTTGTCTGTTTCCCGCGGAAAATTAAACGGATGTGAAAGCTTGTGACACGTGTTTATGTCTCTTCATGACGTGGCAACACGTGTCGCCTCTCTGATATGATGGAGAAGGCCCATTAGATGTATAATGGGCTTTGTTAATGTGTTGTTTAAAATGGTTAATTGTGATCGGATTTGTCTTGGATCCGATCCAACCCGACCCGGAATTGAAACACAAGGTAAACACAGAGGCGGCGTTTCAGGGGAAAGGAGGAAGGAGAAGAAGAGATAAAAAAAGATGAACAAGAAGGAGATCTTCAAGCTAGCCAAGGGCTTCAGGGGAAGAGCGAAGAACTGCATAAGAATCGCGAGGGAGAGAGTGGAGAAAGCTCTTCAGTACTCTTACAGAGACAGGCGCAACAAGAAGCGTGAGATGAGAGGTCTCTGGATCGAGCGTATCAACGCCGGCTCTCGTCAGCACGGTGTACGTTCTCTCTTTGCATCCTCCAAATTCGATTAGTGTAGAAATGAAATTTCTGAGATAGGGTTTATGATGCTCTTAAATTTTTCTTTCTTTAGTGTTATGTTATGTTAAATTGAATGCTTGATTTAGGGTATAGTGTTTTGTGGTTTAGGGTTTAGAGTGCTCTTAAATTTCTCTTTTTTTATGACTTCGGTTAGGTTCTAATCTTGGTTCCGTTGTTAAATGGTTTGTATATATCTCTTCTGCATCTGTGCTATATTATATGCGGATCAATACTCTTGTTTCTGCTGAAGAAACTTGCAGTTACATGTTTGCTTAACATTTAAAGCTTGAAAACAGGTGAACTACGGTAACTTCATCCACGGTCTGATGAAGGAGAACATCCAGCTGAACCGGAAAGTCCTCTCTGAACTGTCTATGCATGAGCCTTACAGCTTCAAAGCACTCGTGGACGTCTCCCGCAACTCATTCCCTGGAAACAAGAACGTGGTCCAAGCTCCTCGGAAAGTAGATGTTTCATCTATCAATGCCTAGTTAGGACCAAGTTAGTTTCTGTCTCTTCGTTCTTATTCTCTTTCAAACAGAACACAATAAATACCATTCAGTTATTATTTGTCTGAATCACATTCATGTGTATGCGTGATTACTATTAAACTTCTGCAATATTGAAAATTTGTGTTTCATCTTTCTTATATTGTTCAGCAGTTCTGAATCCTTTAATTAGTTTATTAGAATCACCTAAATAGCCATAGACCCTAAACCCTAGCAACTGGAACAATTGTCTGTTTCATCATTACGGAAGAAACAGATACCGAAACCGTGAATCAAAAGGAATCACACCGCATTTGTTACTAGATGAATCCAGAAACCCCCACCGTTGTCTCCGGTGAATACACTGCTCAACGAACGCAGCGTGGCGAGGAGGCAAGTGTCGTGAAATCCACAGAGCAACCTTGGAGTCATCGACAAAGTTCTTAGCAAAACAGTGAAGCATCTTGGATACAATCAACTTCCCCCTGGGGCTTACTCCCACTGACGCCTGGATATAATCTTTCTGAGCGTCTTCGAGCTCCTCTCCTACGTTCTCCGCTGAGTATATCCTCACCTGCAAGTATTTGATTCTTGTGAGAAAACTGCAGTGTCTACTAAAAAGGAAATCTGATATGGAAAGGTTACCGCTGGGGATGAGTGCATTCCGCAGCTGAGAGCGAAAGACACTAGAGGCTCATGAGTACTTATCCCCGCCTGTTTCTGTTCTTCTGATACTTTCAGCTTGAGAATGGAGAGAAGCAGAGCCTGAAACTCTCAGGTTTAGATTGGTTAGTGAAGAAATTGCAGAAACTACGTGGAAGTTTAAGTTTAGTTTAGTACAATCTGAGGTCGATGCAGAGGAGGGTTCATCTTTAGAGTCATGTATTCGATCGTTGCTGCGTTGTATGAATGCCCACCAACTGTATAAGCAGCCTGATAGAAATAGAGACTTTACATTAACCTCTGTCCGAACCAAAACCAACAAGTGTTTTTGTATGTGTGTGGAGATCAGATCAAACCTTTTGCATCAAGGAGAAGAGCTTTAAGTCGGTCTTTGGTACTCCATAAGCCAAGTATGCCTGAGTCAGACAATCTTCAAACTGTAAATTTGTAATATGCATAAGAAATTTGAGAAGACGTTAGTTATTACATGCATGATCAAGGCATTGTATATGTTGATCCAGAAGGCGAGCTTCTCGTTGTGGCTTAGCTCTGTTGGATTGACTCTGGCAAGTCTTTCAACAAGGTGTCTGTCATGAAGAAACCAGATAAGAGTCTTTGTCAAGAACACAATCTGTGTTAATAAGTAGTTACCTGAATCTCCATAACTCATCTGAAGCATATCCGAGCCGTTTCTCCTCAACAGACATGGAAGCCACTTCGGTTGCGGATCTGTAGCTTCCTATATCAGCCCAGCTCAGCTTTCCCTGGACTCTATACGGATCAAACACGTTGCTCTCCGTTGCTAAAACGTCTGAGTTCTTCTTGATATCGATCCGTGGGCTCTGTACCCACTTGGAGATCCGCGAGTGTTCTGAAGGCGACCACCACGTTGATGATGCATTCTTGCGAGTAGGTGAGAAAGGAACAATCTCCTGTGAGGATTTGGAACCAGCAGATGTCTCTCCGAGAGATACGAATATGTTTCTCATGCATCTTATCATCTCCTTGGATAGCTCATTAGCGTTATCACAACTTTGCAGAGACCTAGGCACTTTGCTTCTGTGATCTTTGCGGCGTAATGTTTCTTTCTTTTTGGAAAGTCTAACCAAATCTGTAGCATTCTGAGAAACCATCTAAAGTCAGAGCCAATCACAGCACACAAAGATTAGGCAACAAGACCGGAGAATTTAGTTTAACATACAGGTGGAGATAGAGAATGTGTGAGGTTGTACTCATCGAGTTTTCTCTCGTTCCGTTCTTGAATCAGTAAGAAGTGCAGAGACATGATCTCTTCTTCGAGCAGAGAGACCGTAGCTTCCATAGTTACTATACTGGAGAGAAGTTCTTGAATCTGAAAATGAGGAAACATTCACAAATCACAAGGTTCATGAACGTAAGAGAAGCTGTATAGGAACATACACTACGTGGAAGGGAAGAAGTGTGAGACAGCTCAATCTTGTGGCTTTGATCAGAAGCTTTTAGCAAAAGAGAGCGCAGTGCAGTCTCTTTTTGCAGTTGATCTTTTAATCTCTTCACCTGTTTCATACCATAAGAGAACTGAGTCATTCTTACAGATTTCTCTATATGGTTAGGTGATTGAAACTCACATCATGCTCGAGTTCGAACTTGTAGAGGTGGTGAAACTTGGTGTTCTTGGGAGAATCAAGACCCTTAAAAAAACAGTCATAAGAAAGTGAGTTTCAAGCAATGAATGGAATTATAAAGGTTCATTGAGTTGGCAGCTTGAGGAGCAAGTTAATGGAAACTTCTTTCATCTAAGTTATATAAAGAAACTGAACCTGCGAGTGATTAATGGCTTTGGTCTGAAAGAATCTGGACAAAGAACTTCCTCTGCAAAACATATCAGTGAGTAGGAAGAAGAAGAATCAATACTCAGCAGACGGGAGAAAGAAACTGAAAAAAAGAATGAAATTATACTGTTTAGAAGCGAGCAGAGAGTCTCCAGACATTGTTGTATGATCAAAAACCTATTCAACGTAGTGTCGGTGCAATAACTGATAAGTCTGGGATCTCTCCAGAGGGGGTTAATGACTCAACAAAATGAGGTTGAGACAAACAACCTTGTGATCAAGTAAGAGGAAAGAGAAGAGGAGTGGACGGAGAGGAGAAAGAGGTTGAGACATCTGTGAAGATGAGTTGAATGGGATCGGGTCCAAAAGAGAGACTCAATAAATGCAAAGAGAAAAGTTTTAGCTATTTGTCACTTTCATCACAGCCCCCCATTGCACGAGTTGTTCTACTCGAAAAAAACAGAGTGAAAATTAAAGGTTGAACCTTTATCTTCCCAAACCGTTGAAGTAATTTTAATACACTGGTTTAGTCTTTTTTCGAAAGAAAAAAATGATAATGATGTGTGTGTTGATTGTGTTCGTTTTCATGTAATGGAAGTTGGAATATAAAAGGAGATCTATAGCTTTTTGGAAAAAAAGGATTCAAGAAGATATGATTGATCTTCATGGCTTTAAAGCCAAATAACATAAATGAGGAACAATAAATGTTGTTGCTAGTTAAAGTAAAAATATTCACATAAAATATAAAAAGATAAAAGTGGTAGGAAAGTTGAGGAATCTTGCATTAAAGCACCATCCCACTACATGTACGATTCAGTCCATAAGACAAATAAAGCTTACATTTTTATAGTAACTAGGTTAAAACCCGTGTATTCCGCGGAATCAACATTATATATATAAATTATTTTATGTATTAAATATTTTTACATATTATAAAATAATAAATATATATTAAATAATTAAAAGTCAGTAACTATTAAAAATATAATTAAATTGGTGCGAACATATAAATCAATTGTATTAATCCAAAATTTTTTTTATTTGATAGGATATGTTATTAAATTTAAATGATACTAACATAGATAATATATTTTAGTATATTTTTAATATTAATGTCTATTAAATGATGATTTCTACTCATATAGTTTTTTGATCATTTGTATCTTTTATAATACATATATATTTTAAATCTTAATGATTAATTAAATTAGACTTTTACTTATATAATTTTGTAATCATTTGTATTTCGTCATAACAAAAATTTTAAACCATGGATCATAAAATTTGAAGGTGAGACTTTTAACAGTTTTAGTAATTTATAGCCGTTTGTAAAAATTCAAAATATAACATATACATAAAAATCTAAATTTTTATTATATGGTTATTGTGGTTGTTTAATTATTTAATAGCTTAAAATTAAACAAATATGATAGAAGATACAATATTTTTTATCAAATCTTTATTATTCAAAATCATTAATTGTCATATATACTTTAGCCATATTAGGCAATTTCGTAAATTTTATTTAAGGAAATAATAAAGTACATTAATAATGAATTTATTGTTAGTTTAATAAAAAATTTATTATATAATTAGATGAACCAACATATTTCTCTAATGATTCTAAGAATCATTCTACTGATGACATGTGACTACAAAAAGAAGTTGTAATGTTTTTCAAATAATATATAGGGGATACTCAATCACCTCCAATCGATATTGCTATGATTGAAAAAAAAAAAGATATTGCTATGATTGAGAAATTGTTAAAAAGTCGAGCAAACAAAAAACAATTATGCATGTTAAAGTTTGCATGACACGACTCGTAGAAACAGAAAGTTCTAATTTCTAAAGGCTTGCCGATAAGTTGCTTGGAAATAATCCGGAGCTATTAGCTTTACCAATAAAACCATGTTGACTGCCAGGTACAAAGCCTATTAGCGATGGGGAAAAAAAAATTAAATCGTTTTTATTCTCGTGTAATATTATATCCTCTAATACAATCTTATACAAAATTTCTTATACAAAAGAGTTATTTTTAGACTTCAAAACAAAAATTTCTTATACAAAAGAGTTATTTTTCTTTTTAGACTTGGAAGTATATCAAAGGAAAAAAAAATTAGAACAAAAAGTATTAAATTATGTGAGGAAGAAATTGGCTGGTGGAAGGCCTACTCACGCGCTCTTGGCCCTATAATTTTTTTTACTGCGCGAAAAAGCCGAGAGTTTGTTCTCACGCGCCAAACGCGTTTTTGATGCGCGTTGGTTTCTTTTATTTTAGTTACTTAATCAGAGTAGCTTAGTGTAATTTATAGGTGAAAGTGTCCGTTTAAATCTCAACAATTTCTGTCGTGCCAAATACAATCCCTACATTTCAATTTATGGGTTTAGTGTAGTTTATATAATTTTTAATTTGTAATAATATTTCAAAAATTAATTTAATCTAGTGGTTAGTACGCCTTTTTAAATGAGTATAAGGCACGGGTTTGAGTCCTCGAATGAACATTTTTTTTTTTAAAACAATTAGAATAAAACGACGTCGTTTTATTTTTTAACGGTTGATTAACTTATGTTAGAATCAATGTTGATTTAGGCACGTTTTAAAAATTTTGAATAATTTTTTTATTATAATTAAATTAAAATCATATTTGGCATTAATTATTTATTCGGGTTGTATTTGGCATGAATCGTATTGTTGGGGTTCAAACTGAAACTGAAACTTTTCCGGCGGTTTATGTACGTGCACTGAAATGGATTCATATTACATTTTATTTTCCGAGGGAAAAAAATTGATCAAAAAGAGAAAATAATATCAACTTCAGCAACAGGTAAAAGAAAGCATTATAAGTTTATAAAACAGTCTAAAAGATTGAATGAGTGATCTCAGTGGTCCTTAGGTTCTTTTCAGTATTTCCTAAAAGACTTTTGAAAAAGATTTTCTTTTCTCTTTTTTTTTTGAAAAATATTTTTGTTCTACAATATTTTCCACAACAACCAAATAAAACATAATAACTAATTATTTAATGTTGTTGGAGTAGTACATTTAAACGATCTTTTAAATTAGAAAATGGGTTTTGTGATATAATAACTTCTTCATCACAAATACAAAAATAGTTATCTTCAAGAATCTACAAAAACTAAGACCACAATAGATGTTAATTATGGAGGAAAAAAAAGAGAGGTAAATATGTAATTTATGATATGTACATGTTATTTTATACCATAAGCTTTATAGTTTCCACACGTTCAAATCAAACAAAAAATTATTGAAAAACAATGCTTAATTTGTGTGCTTTGTGTTTTAACTCTGAAATTAGATTTTCATCCCAAAATATAACCCTTCCTAACTATTATCCATCAGATAAGAAACAATGAAAATAGAAAACTTTCTCAACCCATTAAATTATTTATTTTTTTTTAGAAAAAAACTTCCAAATATAACATTTTACTAAACAAAAGTAGGAAAATATATCATTTGTGTTACTTTTTCCTTGCACGAAAAGAAAGAAAGAAAGAAGAAGAAAGAGGAAGACAACAATGTGGCTACCGAAAACAGATGCGACAACCAAAGGTACAAGAAGTGGTTCAGTTGCTATTGCAATAGACAACGACAAAACCAGCCAAAATGCTCTCAAATGGACAATGGAGAATCTTACTTCTCGTGGTCAAACTCTTGCTCTTATTCATGTCGTTCCCAAATCTCAATCTTCTTCAGGTTCATTTATCAACATTCTCACACACTAATTCTTTCAAGCCTTCATGTTTATCAATAATTCTTGTGAAAAGTTCGACTGATTTAGTTTTTTTTTTTTGCTTTATGGACATTGCAGACATTGAAGAAGGCATAACACATAAGCAGCAGATAGAGAAGGAAACAAAACATCTCTTTGTATCTTTCCACTGTTTTTGCAGCCGTAAGGAGGTAACCAATAACGAGTTAACCTAATGGTTAAAATTTTGAATTATCTAATAGAATTTCTCAAGGGCGGTCTACGGACCTAGAACCTCCTAATCATTAAAAACAATAATAATTATAGTAAATAGTTGAAATCAAGATCTTATTATTAGACCGATCAAATAATCTTGGAAGCTTTTTTTTTTGTATATGTGCAGATTAATTGTCTGGACGTTGTGCTTGAAGATGTAGACAAAGTCAAAGCAATTGTCGAATACGTTACTGTTTCTGCTATTGAGAACTTAGTACTTGGTGCTCCATCAAGAAACAGCTTTATGAGGTAAATAAATTGATTAGGGTATTAATTTATTTGTTGCGTGCAGCAGAAGATTAAACAAAACCAGGGTTTTCTTTTTCAAAATTTTTATCATCAACAGAAGATTCAAAACGGATTTACCAACGAGTGTATCAAAGGCAGCTCCAGATTTCTGCAATGTCTACGTCATTGCCAAAAGCAAAATCTCTTCCCTACGAAGCTCCTCTCGTCCTGCTCCTTACCATCCATCAGTTCTCAGCGAATTTGACAATCACGAAACCACTGAGAACAAACACAAAACACGTGAAGGTTTCAATCTTGCTTGCGTCTCAAGTAACTCAACATACATTCTCTTATCTTGTTCATTTTTTCTTGTTTTCAACAGCTACCACACCAGCATATTCTAGGGGGCGAAG
Organism: Brassica oleracea var. oleracea; assembly: GCF_000695525.1. Taxonomy (NCBI): domain Eukaryota; kingdom Viridiplantae; phylum Streptophyta; class Magnoliopsida; order Brassicales; family Brassicaceae; genus Brassica; species Brassica oleracea. The sequence goes on from NC_027755.1 coordinate 21,503,679, forward strand.
ATCAGTTGATTCAGATGGTCCAAGGTATTGATTGTCATGTTAGATTACTATAAAAGTTTCTTTATGTATATGATTACTTAACAATTTTCCAAATCTTGGTTTTAATTTTGCATGTGTAGATCAGGGGTTGTGAAACCACCACAAGGACATATGAAACTGATGGGGGACTTCTCAGATTCAGAGTCAGAGTACTCATTCATAAATGCTTCACAACAAGGTTCTGACATCTCCTATATCAGCTCGGGGAGGCCGAGTGTAGATCGGTCTTCTTTCACCTACGATCTACCAGACTCGGCAAGAACCTCAAGAATGTCAACGAGCTCAGAGCAGAGCATTGGGTCAAATAGATTAGGAATCAAGTTTACGGATTTGGGTTTTCTCAATAACGCTTCTACTGCTTCTGAAGAGAGTGGAAGAACCTCTTGCTCCTACTCATCTCAAAGCTTGGTATATAAGTTACAATCATATTCACATTTGTTTTATCCGTTTTAGATCTTATTTAGTTTTCTGTTACATTTGTTTTGTTTGCAGGGTGATGTTGAAGCTCAAATGAAGAGACTGCGTTTAGAGCTAAAGCAAACCATGGATATGTATAGCTCAGCTTGCAGAGAAGCTTTAACCGCAAGGAACGAGGTTTTCAAATTTTCATTTTTCAATTTAAACAAATTAAAATTAAAAAATTTCTTATGAAAACATTCTTCAAATAAATTTTTTTATTTTATTTTAAAACAAACTGATATTTTTTTATTCAAAATACTTTTTACATCATAAATAAAACCAAATAAAAATAAAAAAAGTCAACTATAATTTTAAATGAGTCTAAACAGATTCAAATCTAATTAAAATCTAAACTGCTTTAAATTCTGTTTTAGGCGACAGAGCTGCAAAGGCTGAGGTCAGAAGAGGAAAGGAGAATGGAAGAACTAAAGATGACAGAGGAGACAGCAATGTCAATGGTGGAGAAGGAGAGAGCAAAGGCCAGAACAGCCACGGAAGCTGCTGAAGCTGCGCACAGGCTTGCGGAAGCAGAAGCAAAGAGAAGACTAAACGCAGAGATGAAGGTACTGAAAGAAAACGATTCTTTCCCACGACATAGCATCGTCAGGTACAGGAAATACTCTGTTCAAGAAATCGAAGAAGGAACTGGAAACTTCGCAGAGTCTAGAAAAGTTGGAGAAGGAGGGTATGGTCCTGTGTTTAGAGGTCATCTTGATCACACAAGTGTTGCTGTTAAGGTTTTACGTCCTGATGCTGCTCAGGGAAGATCACAGTTTCACAAAGAGGTAAAATGAAATGATTTATATGCATTTATAGCCAACTCCATGGCAATCTCTCCACCAATTTTTAAAAAATAAATATCTTCAAATAAGATTAAATCATGTTTTAATGACAAAATTAGCATATAATAATAAAAAAATCCTAAAATAACATTAGTTAAAATACATTTTTTATTTTATATTTGGGTTTCGGTTTACTGATTAGTATTTACGGTTTAGTATTAGCTGTTTAGGAGTTCGGATAATTTATAGTGTTTTTTGTCGAATTTTTTTGAGAATTTTTATCAGTGGTGTTATTTGTTTGATAACATTGTTAAAATGATATTTTAAAGATTTATTTTCTATATAAAAAAAAATTAGCTTACTTGTATTACAAGTAATAGGTTCAGGGTTTTAGTTTTATTATTTTGGTTCTTCAACATTAAGTGAGAAGAAGAAAAAATTTAAACTTCATGTGTGTTCTTTGATACATAGGTTGAAGTACTAAGTTGCATAAGGCATCCAAACATGGTCCTACTCTTAGGAGCTTGTCCAGAATACGGTATCCTCGTCTACGAATACATGGCCAAAGGAAGCTTAGACGACCGCCTCTTCAGACGCGGAAACACACCCGCCATATCATGGCAACTGCGTTTCAGAATCGCGGCCGAGATCGCCACAGGTCTCCTCTTCCTACACCAGACCAAACCAGAACCAATCGTCCACAGAGACTTGAAACCAGGAAACGTCCTCCTCGACCACAACTACGTCAGCAAGATCAGCGACGTGGGGCTCGCGAGACTCGTCCCCGCGGTAGCAGAGAACGTGACACAGTGCAGAGCCACGTCAGCTGCGGGAACGTTCTGTTACATCGACCCTGAGTATCAACAAACAGGAATGCTGGGCGTGAAGTCGGATGTTTATTCGCTAGGGATCATGCTTTTGCAGCTTCTGACCGCGAAACAGCCGATGGGTTTGGCTTATTACGTGGAGCAAGCGGTTGAAGAAGGGAAGCTTAAAGATATGCTTGATCCTGCGGTACCGGATTGGCCGTTAGAGGAAGCTACGTCTCTTGCTAAGTTATCACTACAATGTGCTGAGTTGAGAAGAAAAGATAGGCCTGATCTTGGTAAAGAAGTGATGCCTGTGCTTAATAGACTGAGAGAGATGGGTGAAGAGAGTCTTGAGAGTGTGTATTATGCTGGACATGGACCCATGTCACATTCTAGCCAAGTCTCTTATACATCGGTAAGATGTTGTATTGACATTGCATCAGATTAGATATATATTATCTCTATGATTTTATTTTTTATTTTTTATTTTTTGTGTGTTGGGAGTTGCAGGAAGGTAGAAGTGCTCCTTATATATCGAATGCAGGTTCTTCTATATCGAATGAAGGATCTACAATGTCACATCCATAGGTTTGAGCACAGACAAGGAATCTGGTAAAAATATGACACTTTCTTGTTTCAAATCAAAGACAAATTTTTCTATAAAAACTGCAAAGTCTTGTTTTCTAGCTAAACCAGTAAAATCATGTTATCACTGATATGATATATTCATGATTGAGATTTTGATCTGCAGGAGAAAAATATCAGTAGAAGAAAACCAAGAGTAATGTATATATTCAGGAAGAGAGTTGTTTGTTTGAGCTTGAAGAAGAGAGGTGTTTGAGAGAGACAACAACAAAAAATTGAATTTCGATTAAGAAACAATGTATATATTGATAATTAAAAAAAAAACAATGTGTATATACAGTAAATATGAATTTTCAACGCATATTTATGTTGGATAATATTAAATTAACATTTTAAGATTGACTTCTTGACCATTGACGTGGGATCATAGAACGTTGTCACGTGTTTTTGTTGTTAAGACAGTGAATCACATGGTGACTCTTTCGACACGTAGCAAACAGTAACGACGACGTGGGAATCTAGTATATCGTTGTCAAGTGTCATCACTTGAGACAAAAACTGTGTTTTGGTGTTTAAGAAGAGAAGTGTGTTTCTTAAAACTCCTAGTTTGAGAGGTACAAAGATGGGACAAGGTAAAGATGCTAAGACGAGACAAGATCCTCAGGTTGAGATTCAGGAAAGAGGAGAAATATTCTTCTTTTATAGGCCAAAGGTTAACAAAGAAGAAGCTCACAGTGTAGACGACGTTCAAAGACTATACATAGTGATGCGTCCAGAGTCCGGTGAGAATCCCGTCGAGGAGAAACAAGACCCTCTCTCTGGTAAAGAAGGTTCCGGTGGTGACGAAGACGATAATAACAGCTCAAAGAAAGGAGGTGAAGGAGGACACGGCGTTGAGGTAGAAGGCCAAGAACACTACAGTACGAGCTAGATATGATCATTCTCTTACTCATTATGATTTTTTTTTTTCTTCTGTAGAAAGTGAACATCGAGAAACAGATCCTGTTACGATTCATAGTGATGGGTAAGAAAACTCTTCCCGATCCGAGCAAAAAGTCTCAACCTTTCTGGGGGTTCGTGGAAATGGTGACGAAGAACGTTGAAGATGTAAAAGAAGCCCTTAAAGGAGGTAAGGTTAAAAAACAATATTTGTTTAATGTTAAAAAAAAAATATTTGTTTATTTTAAAGAAAAAAAACTTTATTTGTTTTGAAGAGGAATACCAGACGAAGACTCGGGGTCATAGACACAAGCCGCCGGCAAGAGCTGTGGGAGAAGGAATATACAGAATTCTCCGACATAAACCGACTCCGACAAGAAAACACCATACACATCTCGTCTACAAACTCGAGTTTCCATCGCGGACAGAAAAACACGAGCCGCAAGAGTCGATGAATATTGAACCGGAAGGCTCTTTCTTGATCCAAGTACGAAACCCGGAGCAAGGTAGAGGAGGGAGAGGTTCAGAGTTTAGAGGGCTTAAGAGGAAGAGAAAGGCCCAGTTTCCAGCCCATCTTCAGGCCCATTTAGGTCACACCCGGTTTGGGGCAGCCGACCCGCCTGATTTCTTGAATTATGAAGGGTGTGAGTTTTTACTGATCTCGGCTTCTGATGATATAGAGGAAGAGTTGGGGGTGGAGTTGGAGTCTGAAGGTGAAGGCGATGAGTCCTCGTGCGATCTTGTGAAGACTTTTGGGGACGATGTGGATGCTACTCCTCTACTTCGCGGTACATGGGACTAGTGGTGGTGGATGCTATCACTAAGAGCTAAAGTTAGATCATGGATGATAGTTGGAAAATGGTAGCTAATGGCTAATGGCTAATGGCTAATGGCTCAGCATGAACGAGTACGACTTTAGGTGGTTAACTTTTTGGTTGTAATATGGTCCTCTTGGTGTGAAGGTATGTTAATAGCTAATGCTTGTGGGCGACTTTGCATGGTTTAACTTTGGTTGTTGTTTTTTCCTTTTTTTTTTGTAAAAAAGTGGTGTGTTTTCTTATGCAAGTGTTTTTCTTAGGTGGTTAACTTTTTGGTTGTAATATGGTCATCTTAGTGATCTAATAGCAGCTAGTATGCAAGTGTTTTTCTTAGTTGAAAAATAAATAAAAATAAACATGATAAATATAGAATAGTATTAGATATTTTGAAAAACTGTCAAAGACTCAGCTAGACTGTCAAGATATTCAGCCTGTTTGGGTATAATAAAACTAATATAAATATGGTGAGAACCGTGTTTCAAAAAAAAAAAAAATGTTTCAGAAAAAAAAGTGTTACACTAAGAGATATTTTTTTTACTTTTTATTACACATAGAGACACTTTTTACATGTGATACATTTTGTTGTGGGTCAACAACAGATTGTGGACAATTTTGCTTTTAATAGAAATGACAGTTGTGGATGAGTGATTTGTGGACGAGTGATTTGTGGACGAGTGATATGTGGTTGGGTGATTTGTGGACGGGTGATGTGTGGATGAGTGATGAGTAATGTGTGGATATGTGATGATAATGTGTTTATAGTAGATAAGTGGACAAACTCTATGTTTTGATTCCATAAAACTATACAACAATACGTGGACATGTTACTAAAATTATACCATAAAACGTAGACACGGACTCTGTTATCTCTAATACAAACATTTGACTTCTTCAGCTCAATTGATAAATTATCTGCAGTAAAACTTCAATCAAGATGAGAAAGAGATGATTGTGAGTATGAGCGGAGAGAAAAATCAAAGAAGCATTTACCTTTTGTCGGAGAGTAATAGATCTTGCATGTCAGAGATTTCTGATCTAAGGAATTTACGCTTTGTCATGATATGGATGAATGTAATTTTGATTAGAATTGAATTTAGATCCCGCGATGATGAATGGAATCGAATGAATATTGTCCATGTCCACAACTAGTTTATAATTCTGTTAAGATGTTCATGTCCACAACTAATTTATAATTCTGTTATCCACGCTTTCGTGTCCACGCCCACATTTTGTTTACACATTAATATATATAATATATATATGAACATGGATCTTAAAAGATAGAGAATTTTATATATAGTTTATTATGACAATTATTTTTGTTTAATATATTTTAGAACTTGAGATAAAAGTAAATAAATACATAAAGTAGAATAAGAAAAATAATAAAATGAAATAAGAAGAGGAGATTCTCTTTAGTTTATGGTCATAAGAGTTTTTTTGACAAAAGAAAGTATGTCTCAAGTGATAAGTGTCTTGTAGTATAATTTGAATGTGAGAAAGTGTCTCTGGATGTAAAAAATTCAAAAAAAATACGGTGAGAACCTTCTATTAGATAGTTTAATGTTGGCGTTAAGTAAGTCATGAAATTTTTATAGCTTGTTTATTGCAAGAGAAGAATAACTTCATTTTTCGGGTAGTCGTGGCTTGAAAGTTAAAGTTGATGCAAAGAATATTTGGATATATTTTAAATATTAATATTATTAATTTATAAGATAATTATTTTTATTGTTTTAAGGTTTTAATATTTTTTCCATTTTAATTAGGATTAAAGTTTTATGGCTTTTGTGTTTTCATATAAATAGTCTTCTAGGCTTATTATTGTATTCAGTAATTTTATAATGATTTAATAAGAAAAAGATTTTATACGAGCTTTATAACATGGGAAAGAGTATTTTCAAACCATAAAAAGGTTTCTATAAATTACAGAGAAGAATATTCTCAACCTAAGAGTTTTTGATTAAGCACTGTGAAAAATATTCACGAAACATATAAACTTCCGCTACCTCAACTTGAAAGATGCGTTTAAAGTGTCCCTATGGCTGTAGTCAAGTGGTAGGACTTGGGAATCTGTTGAAACATTTGGAGCCTTTCTTGAAACAAAATCACATGTCTTGGAATTCGAATTCGAATTTAGTTTGGTAACTAACAGACAACGCAGATAAAAGGCATGTGTCTAAAGTGATGGTTTTGAATGTCAATGTCAGTTAAAACTGTGTAGTATCAAAATTTCAGACGACACTAACATAATTTTTCTCAGAGAATGCAAGGAAACAAAACCATTAAACATAAGATAAGGAGAAACCATTGTTTTTAAAACTGGACCGAAAGCTAAACCAAATAATTTTGGATCACGATTCAATATGGTTCGACCGGGTCAAACTTGGTTCGGATCAAACTTGGTTCAATAGTCTAATTTAATATATTTTTATTGTATACATTTAAAAGTAATGTTAGAGCGCCATTATTCCAAGTTTTTAATGGGTTCTTATTTTAATTTTGATTTAAAGAAAAATAAAAAATACTACATAATAATGGAACATATGTTTCTTAATTAGGGGAAAGAAAAGGCGGCTCTTAGTGGACAGGTGTCAACACGCCCTTCACTCTCCTCTGCTTCTTCGTTTCTCAATCGTTCTCCGTCAACACGTCGGTGGCGTTCTCAATCATTCTTCGGGCCTTAGGGGAACAAAACCTCCTCTGGCTAGCACAAGCTGCCGACGCTGTTCTGATATCTTCTAGTCGGGAGAGGAAACGAGGTTACTGCCGGGAGAGCACAAGCTTTTCTTGCTAGGGCAAAGTACTCTCTTTTGCACTCTGGTTTGGCTGAAATGTTGACTCTTACGACGATTCCAGATTCAATCAAACTCTCAAAAACGTCCAAGGGTAATCAATCGATCGACTTTCAATGTTTTCTCCGCCCAGATCTTGCATTTCATTTTGCCCATCTCTTGCAATCCACTTCTTTAGATCTACTGGTTGAAATGGATCGTTCCGAGTTTACTGATCTTTGTGTTCTGTTTCGTTATAGATTTCTTAAGGGTAGGAGTATACCTTTTGACTAGGAGACCGGATCCTACTCCTGAACCAATCTCTCCTACTTATCACTGCAGCTAGTCGGAGAATGACGCCGGTAGAAACGAGCGTTCAGACAATCCCGTCGAGGTAAATGACTTTTGAGTTTTTCTAGTGAGAGAGATTTATGACAGGTGGAAGATCATGACTCAAGCAAGAAACAAGATAATACATACGCCGGTAAGCTACGATCAAACTCCTCTAGCAGGGAGCAGCTTGCGAAACAAGTCCAAAACCTCAAGATTGGTGATAGATCAAGTGATTATGCAAGAGTTATGAAGTTCAACAAAGTTCTTTCTGAAACTACTGTCATTTTAGGTACTTCTACTTTGCCTTTGATGTTGTGTGTTACTTACTATTCTCTGTGGATGATAATCTTGTCAAGGTTCAAGCTACATATAGCTCAATGAAAGCCTCCGTTTTGTTCTTCTTATATCTTCTCTCATTTGGTTAAATTTTAATTTCATCTTCTTACCTGTAGAGAAGCTGCGTGAACTAGCGTGGAGTGGTGTTCCCCACTATATGCGCCCTGATGTCTGGCGCCTTCTCTTCGTACGCTCTACCACTTCATCTTTAACCATACTAAATTATTAAGCTTCTGGTCATTCTGGCTTTTTAATCTCTTTACGTACATTCTCCTTCTATTTACGTTTCTGGTCTTCTTACACCAAATGTGCCTTAGAATGTTCTCTGTGTTTCTCTGCTCCCCTCCTCATTGGTTTGTTAGTAAGAAAGTTATTTCTTTTGAGTTTTAGACATGAACTATCGAAATAACAAGTGGTGATTTTATTTAACTCTGAATTAGGTGAATGAGCTGCTGAGACATTCATCCATGCCATTAGTTTTTCTTCCTTCACAAGTTTAACTTCTAAAGTTTTTTTTTTTGAGAACTCATACTTAAAGAAACTTGCAATGGAGAATAAAAAATTAAGTATCTCTTAAATAAAGTTCTTAACACATATTTATTACTAAACAATTGATTAAGAGACCCTAATGATTTCTAGGGATAATGATGCTCTTAGTAAATATAATACATAATTAAAATATAAATAAATTTAAAACATAAAACATTTCAATATAATATTTTTTATGTTTATATGGATTGTTTACATATTTTTTATAATTCTAATGATTTTTATCGGTTTAATAATGTTGAGGTCCAATCTGATTATATAACTTGTTCATGGTCGAACCAATTATTAGATCCAACCCGCTTATATAACTGGTTAATGGTCGAATCCGGTTCAATCATCGGATCGTTCCGGTTTTAAAAACAGCGGCGAAAGCAGAAAACCATAGCATTAGGCAAAATCATACTCTATTAGCTAATCATTTGTTAAGAAACTTATTATTTTATAATATGTTTTGAGCCCAAGCCCAACAAAAGGTCCACGAAGAAAATATTACCCAAAGTTGATAGTATATTTTTCCTATCTTCTATCTTTTCATCTCCATCTCCACCTCCACCTCTGAGCTGAGCTGCAGGCTGCAGCGAAGAAAATGAAGCAACCGGCCACACCGAACGCGGCGGAAGAAACCAAAGCAGAACAAAACCAAACTGGAGCAAAGCAGAAACCCAAGAAAATCCCAACTGCAACGGAGCTAATCTCTCACTACCAGAAGCGAGGCCTCGAACCAGCCGAAGCATCGGTTAAGGTCATCGAAGACTTACAAAACGCGCTCGTTCGCGTCGTTTCGTCTTCCAAGAACAACGCCTCCAGCAAAGATAAGCTTTTAACCGACGCGAGGAAAATCGACGCCGTTAACGGAAGGCTCGCCGTCGTGGACGCTAAGCTGGAGACGAAGCCTGGATACGTTGAGACTTTCGTGTTGGGTTTAGCTTCTGGTGCGGCACTTAACGGGATTAACGCCGTCTGGCCTCACGTTACCAGAGGCATCGGTCAGGTTTGGTCCGCCGTTAAGAGTGGGACAGATCCGTCATCGGCTTCTTAAAATGATAGAAAGGAATATCGGCGGCTTCAGTTTTTCTACTGTTTTTTTTTTTTGAGTTTGTAGTTAAGAGTTTAGTTGAAAGGTTTCAGCTTTCAGACATACGAGCATTTGAGACAGAACCTCGGTTATATATGAAGAGGTGTATGTAATGAGATTTTAATTTTATACATTTGTTCGCTTTTTAGGCGGTCTTGTGTGACTGCTTCCAGTTGAACTTGGGGACAATGGTCTCTTTGCAAGGTTCGTGTGTTACCCCAAAACCCAAAGGGAAAGTTTGGCTCTTGTGAGAGAGCAATAAGATTCATGCGTCTAACATCTCAACAAAACCAATCCGACTTTGATTGTTCCCATCAGGAGCAGAGTGATTAGCTCTTACAGTGGATAACACTAATATGCGAACCTCTGTGCCATGAAAGCCATCCACAGTATTCAGTTCCATATCTGCTGCTACTCGAGATCCAAACGCACATGAGAAACCAGAACGCTGCCAATCCTTCCAGCCACAAATTCAAAGGGGTATCTGTCGGCATAAAACATTTTAATTTGATTAGATAAACTACATTCTACAAAGCATCAAGACTAGTAACCACCTTTGTTTGTGATCTCATTCCTATCTATTTTTCTTTATATTAATAGCCAGATTCAAAACTGCACTTTATATATATATATTTTTTTTTTTTTTTTTGTTTAACCAGGTGTTGGCCTTACGGTCCACCACCTAGGCCCGGCGCCAGCCTTTGTCTGTACCTTTTTACGGGCCCTGGACACGCCTTCCCCTCCACGCGAGTCGAACAGCCGATCTCCCCTCTCCAAGGAGGTAGTACCACTGGACTACGAGGTCCTAGGTAACTGCACTTTATATTTCCTACGTTATTTAGTAATTTAAATTATCTATCTCTATGTATATGTTTTTCTCGGCTTGATTCAATCATTATAAATGAGTTGCATTATTAGCTATTACGTGTCTTTCGCTAGTCAAGGTTTTCGCATAATGCATACTAATGAATGAAATCACATGTTCTGAAAAAAAATGCTCATAAAGAATAAATGCTGATTGAAAATAGGTGATGTAAACTATTGGATCGACAGAGCTTGATTTACGGGTAAATAGATTGACTAACCAGTCGATGTGACCAATCATTTTTTTTTTTTTGAATTTTACTTTGCTTAAAAGAAAAGCTTCCAATAATTAACAAAATCGGCAAAGCCAAATTAGCAAAATCATTTAGACGTAAGTAGCAAAGAAAACGAAACATTAACAAATCCAGTTACCAAACTGATATTATTAGCATGTGCATATTAAACACACACACGTAAATGAATTGTATTAAGAGATTTAAAAAAAAATAAAACACAAAAATTATATGAAAAAATACTGCTGAACAAACTCAATACAGTTTGGAAATTATATATATATTTAATGAAAAAATGCATATTATTTGAACATATTTGATCACTTATGGACCTCGATAACGTTTGCTGCAGAATTGGTAATATGTAGATTGATCTTATAGAAAAGAAAGACCAAAGGATGGTACTTATAGCACCGGCAGTGGTTATCAGTTCACAGATGTCTTGTTGGAATTCCATAATCAGAATAATCAAGCTCTGCCACCGATTGAGAAAAAACTATGGAGTAACATATGGAAAATCAAAGCTCCTCCCAAGATCAAGCATTTCATATGGAGGTTTTTAGTCGGTGCTTTGGCAGTTAAAGAAAGGCTTCAAACCCGAGGAATCCCAATTGATGCTACCTGCCTCGGCTGTGGTGCTGCTAGCGAGTCCATATGCCATGTACTTTTCTACTGTGACAAAGCTCGCTAAACTTGGGAATTGTCAAATGTCCTTTTCCCTCCTGCAGGATTTTCAAGGAACTCAGTATTTCTGAATATGTTCCACCTCATCTTTGTCATGAACAACAACAGACTAGAGCAGAAGATCCGCCAGGCTATACCTTGGCTCCTATGGCAGATATGGAAGGCTAGGAACTCTCATACTTTCAAAGCCACTGTAGTACCACTAAGGTAAATAGTTACTTTGGCCTTTGATGAAGCAGAGATTTGGATCGCAACTAACTCTCCTCAAACTGAAACAGAACAGGTTTCAAGTGCCAAAGCTTGGAGTAAACCGCCAATGGGTGCTTTCAAATGCAACTTGGGGACCTCCTGGATCAATGCGCAAAGCAAATGTGGTGTGTCGTAGATCCTCAGAGACTCACAAGGCAATACTATCTCACATAGCAGGAGATCGTACTCCGCAGTAAGGTCCAAACATGAAGCTAGTTTAAGAGCATTATTCTGGGCCGTTGAGAGCATGAAAAACATGAGGTAGAATAACATTATCTTTGAAGCTTCTGCAAGAGAGATAAGAGAAGTTTTGTTATCTCCAAGGCCTTCTCCAAACCTCAACTGGATCATTGCCCAGATAAACGCCCTGCTGGAACATATTGAGTTCTGGAGACTGGACCATGTTGTGGAGGAACGCAATGAGGCTTCTAACCTGATTGCAAAGTCGGTTACAACAGGGCGCATGTACCAGTCTTACATTGCATCCCAAGGCCCGGCTTGGCTCCAATCCTTGCTCATACTTGAAGGTCAAAGCCAATAAGATCAAGGCTTTGGTTATTACCTAGAGTGTGTAGCAGCTGATCTCTATGGTTCTGTCATCAACTTTTCCATACCCTTCTCTTTATGATGCCTAGTGGCATCCTTTATTTTGGTCTCTTTTCTGTTTTGGTGCTGGTTTTTCCTTATGGTATCCACTTATGGAACCAAAACACAAGATGTTATGTTTATTTTCAGCCCTGTTCGGGAACGCGCTAGGCGCTAGTCGGGCGGTCGGGTTGGGCTTAGCGCTTAAAGAGAAAATCGGGGATTAATCGTAAATTATGCGGGGCAGAATTTTTAGATGGTTTATTATGTTATAAAACATGTTAATCTTTAATTGTGTATAACATTAATACATTTTCATGTTTAAGATTGTATAAAACACACAAATAGAATATATAAACTTAATATAGTGTAATTTTCATCAAAATTATGAATATAAATAATATTTATAAAATTTTAGATCAAATAAACAAATAAAATTATTATTAAAAATAAAATAAAATAAAAAAAATAAAAAAATAGATTAGGCAGCTAGTCGGTCATTTAAGCGGTCTAGGCGGAAAAAATCGGATATCCGATTTTTTAAACTGATTTAGCATAAATCGGGATGGAAGAGTGACGTGTAACGCCTAATCGGCTAGGCGGCCGATTTTTAGAAGATGGATTTTCAGTGTTAAAAAAAAGAAAAGAAAGACCAACTAACTTTACCAAGATTAGGTGGAAAGACGATTACATAGACATGTTACGTATTTATACCAAATGATTAAATCAAGTTTAATAATGATAAAATACAATTTTAAAAAATGTCGACACTGAAAAACATTATTTTCAAATTTAGAGGAAAAAAAAAACAGACGAGTGTCCCTTCTTCTTCCTTAGCTCAGTTTGGTGGACAAAATTAAAAAAAAATCTTAGCCCTTTTAGAGAGAGAAAGGAAACAAGAGAGAGAGAAGACTGAGACAACTCATCAGCTGTTACAGCTCAGAGAGAGAGAGAGAGATCGAGATCCACAACACGACGGAGAAGAGAGAGCTCACCGGATCTCATCAGCTTCCTCAGTATCCCTTCCGTTTTCGTCTTCTTCTTCTTCTACTGTCACTCCCAGAATAGCAACTAATCTTTCTCGTCGTTGACTACATTTTCCCGAGAAACTTACACACTCTCTCTCTTAAGGTACGAATCCACTCCTTCGATCCTCATCAATTCTCCTCGAATTCGATTTCTCTTTGACTGATCGTTTTCTTCAGCTGTATGTTTAGGGTTTCGTGATCTAGATTAACCTGATTTCGAAATCTGAGATACATAGGTTTTGTAGACAGTTAGGGATCTGAGTGGTCCAGTGATCATCAGATTTCTCATTAACTCTCTTCTGGCTGCTAGCTAGCTTTTTTTCTCCTTTTTTGTATTTTTCCATTGTTGTATTAGCTCATTGTTTAGCCTTTCACGAATCTGACGCTCTGTTTTCGTTTTATTGTAATGTTTTTTTTATGTGTGTAATGCTTTTGGTTCATTTCTCACTTATTTATTTTCTGTAGGATTTGGAGTTCTTATTTGACCCAACTTTACTCTGGTTTTCTCCTCCTTTAAGTAACCGAAATGGGTTCGAGATACCCATCTCACCAGCTCGGCAACGGGCTGTTTGTGTCTGGTCGGCCTGAGCAGCCCAAAGAGAGGCCTCCAACGATGAGTTCAACAGCCATGCCTTACACTGGTGGAGATATCAAGAAATCTGGAGAGTTGGGGAAGATGTTTATTCCAACGGATGGGACTAAGTCGAGGAAGTCTGGTCCCATACCCGGCGCTCCTTCCAGGTCTGGCTCGTTCGCCGGGAATGCTCAGTCAGGTCCAGGCGCTCCTAACGCTACCGGTCGGATGTCTGGGTCTTTGGCCTCTGCTGCTGGGTCTGTTTCCATGAAGAAAACGAACTCCGGACCTTTGTCCAAGCACGGAGAGCCTCTGAAGAAATCGTCTGGACCGCAGTCTGGTGGCGTGACGCGGCAGCATTCTGGTCCTATTCCTGTTCTTCCGGCTACAGGTCTGATAACGTCAGGGCCTTTGAACTCGTCTGGTGCTCCCAGGAAGGTTTCTGGTCCTTTAGACTCTTCTGGTTCGTTGAAGACGCATATGGCGTCTGTTGTCCACAACCAGGCGGTGACTACCCTTGGTTCGCAAGATGACTTCTCCAGTTTGAAGAGCTTCCCGAAGTCTGTGTTGTGGCTGGTTGTTCTTATTTTTATAATGGGGTTTCTTGCCGGAGGCTTCATTCTTGGTGCTGTTCACAATCCGATGCTCCTCATCGTTGTGGCGGTCTTCTTTACAGTTGTTGCTGCGCTTTTTGTTTGGAATAGTTGTTGGGGGAGACGTGGTATCACGGATTTTATTGCTCGTTATCCTGATGCTGACCTTCGAACTGCCAAAAATGGTCAGTTCGTGAAGGTCACTGGGGTAAGTAGTTAGTTGAAGAATGACATTAGCTATTGAATGCATCTTTAGTCATGGTTTGCTATGTTTATGATCTTGATTCACTTTTTATTTTATTTGAAGGTGGTTACTTGTGGAAATGTGCCGCTTGAGTCATCCTTTCAAAGAGTTCCCAGATGTGTGTACACATCCACATGTCTATATGAGTATCGTGGATGGGGTTCGAAACCAGCCAATTCTTCACATCGTTGCTTCACATGGGGACTGAGATCATCAGAGGTTAGTGATTCCCCAATGTTATACTATCTGCCTCAATCCCATCAAAATCAAAACACTTCCTTAATAAAGTTATACCATGATGTGGCAGAGACATGTGGTGGACTTCTACATATCAGATTTTCAATCTGGGCTAAGAGCTTTAGTCAAAACCGGAAATGGTGCAAAGGTAACACCTGTTGTAGATGATTCTGTTGTCATCGACTTTAAGCACGGAAGTGAGAAAGCGTCTCCAGATTTTGTTCGGTGGTTAAGGCAGAAGAATCTATCAAGCGATGATCGAATAATGCGACTCAAAGAAGGGTAACAAATACACCTTTTTCATAAACAAAAGTATTAATAGAAGCTACGATTATGAATCTCTCTTTGTTGGGTTTCATTATCAGGTATATAAAAGAAGGAAGCACAGTCAGTGTGATTGGAGTGGTGCATAGAAATGATAATGTGTTAATGATAGTGCCATCATCTGAGCCAATTACAGCTGGTTGGCAATGGAGTAGATGCACGTTCCCAACAAGCCTTGAAGGAATCGTATTGAGATGTGAAGACTCATCGAACGTTGATGCAATACCGGTTTAAGTATTCATGAATCTTGAAAAATGTGGTTCTTTCTGGTACGTCCGTTTGGTGGGTGGTTGGTTTGGTTGGTCATGAAAACTTCTTTCCTTCACTATTCTTTTTTAAATTCATTTTTTTTTGGTCTTCGGAGTTATTACGGTTAGGATGATGGTGATGATAGTGGATATGGTTTCATATTCCTAAGATGAGCTAATTGTGTTGTTCCTCTTTGTATAGCTCTTTTAAGTAAATTTGTTTTCGATAGTACTTGTGTACTGAATGTTATATGTTATGTTCAAAAATCTTTTGTTCTGTGAGAAAACAAAATTCACTTTGGTGTGCTTCCGTAACTCGATTGTTTTCATTTATTCATCTATGTTAACCATTCTTCCATCAAGAGAGCAACACGAGCTCTAACTTGTTCTCCGTGGAATTAATACGCAATTCAGCAATCTTTTTAATTATGAGTTGCAATTTATGAAGAGAGCAACACAAGCAAGCTCTAACTCTTATCTTTTTAATTCAGTAATCTTTCAACAACAATTTTTTTTTTTTTAAATCATTTTGCCGTTTTACATTTTGTATATATTATATTTTCTATAATCCAGCGTTGCACAGTTTTATTGTTATGCATTTACATTGTAAATTTGTGAAAAATGATAAGAGACTGAATTTATTGTGAAATAATTTTAGGTCCGAACAGACAACAAAACCTAAACTAACAAACTCAAAAAAAAAAAAAACAAGAAGAGTTTATTTCCCCAAACAAATGGGATAACTTGAAACATCAGCAAAAGGCCACATAAATGTAATCAACAAAACAATTTGTTCATGTGGTTGTTTCTCAACGCATGAAAGGGACTAACCAACGCATCTCTGCCCCATTTCCATTAGCCAAATAGTATATCTTCTTCCAGTTTTCTTCTGAGAATACTTCACGCCTAACTAGTCTTTGCCTGCACCAAAAACGTATAGAGGGCGTTCATGACATTATCAGTATCCGCTTTAGGGTCGGTTCATTGTCACTCGAGCAGATAAACGCTTAATGATATCTAGAGGATTAGACAGTTGAGTAGTATTATAAATTATCTCGTAAATGCATAAAAAAAACTGTTTCGTGTAACTCACCGAAGGTAGTAATAGCAAACAGCTTCTGCTTCATCTAAACTATAACGAGGGAATTCCTGACGAGCATCGGATGGAACATCTGGCAAGTCTTTACGTAGTTTCCCTACTGCCGTTGAATGTGAGAATGCACCCACCATCATATCATCGTGCATCATGCTTCTGAAAGCATCCATAAGATCATAGAAGAGATCACTAAGTACACAAAGGAAAGGACACACTTTTACCCTCACTAGGCCACATTGGAGGATCAGCAAATGGCGTTTGAAATTATCCCTAAGATCTAAAAAACTTCTCCTAACAAGCAAAAGCACTTATCTTTGAATCTTCCGTCTTTGTGATTGTGGATTTCGTGCTTTTAGAAGATGAGAAGCAGATGATGATCGTGATCTGAGCTCGGGATGAGTGTTCCAATGCGGGTGAGGGGAAATGAGAAACGTGATCGTTTAGGATTGATGATATCCGATTGAATTTGAGATTCCCGGCGTACCTCAACATTTTCGTCCGGTTCGTCTCTCGCAGTGTCTCCGGCGTCAAGGTTTTGGGGGGGGGGAGGGACTAGCGAAAGTGGCAAACTTGTAAATTGTAATTAGCGTTCGGCTCATTGAATTATTCGACCGTAAAATTAGCATATTAGGATGGAAAGTTAGGCCCATTAAATATGCTAATTTTACGGCCCAATAATTCAATTACTGTTAACTCAGTTACTGTTAATTTTACGGCGAATATTTAAACTCAGTTACTGTTAATTTTACTATTATTAATTTATTTTTATATTTATAAGTTTGGAGAATTTATGATGAAAACAACCAATAACTATTAAACTATATCTCTTATAATTAAGCCCTATAATTAATGTTTTAGTGGTTTTATCTATACTCCACATTTTTTTCTAATAAAAAGTCACACCTGAAGATTTTCTTTTAAACTTTTCTCCAATTAAGACATTATTATGATTCAAATCCAAAAATCTTCCAATAGAAAAGTATTATTAATGAATTAAGATTTGATTAAACCACTTGATTAAAGGAACCTTAAATAGATTAGCCATCCATTTATATAAGGGAAAATTGACAAAATAACCCCCAACTTTCGAAAATAAGCCAAAAAAATTTTCAACTCTCAAACACGCCATTTTAACGTTTAACTTCTAGTCAAACATGAATAATTATCATACTTTCGTTGACCAAGCCATTTCAATCTCGTCAAAAGTCAACTATTTAGTACCGTTAGTTATATTTAACGGTTGATTTTTAATGAGATCAAAATGGCTTGATCAACACAAATATAAGATTTTTTTTGTTCCAATTTAAAAGTTGAGGATTAAAGTTGCCCATTAAAAAATATCTTAATTAAAAATTGTGGTTTTTCTTTTTTTTTGTGACAACAAAAATTGTAATTTTTCTTATCGATTAGAATGGCTAACTTAATAAATATTCTCAAATAAGTTTAGATATAATATTTTTAAAATGAATTAAACACTAAAATTGTTTAACAAAAAAAACTTAATTAAAAATACAATTATAATGTAAATTCAGATATAACATAAAATAATTAAGTGCTTATGTTCAAAACAATTTTAAGAATAAAAACATAAAAGTTAAATGTAAAACCCTAAACACGTTGTTTTTTTAAAGGCAACCCTAAACACGTTGTTATTAAAAGTATGATCACATATAATCGATAAAAGATGAAACAAGTGAAAAGGAGGAAGATGAGTGCGTAAAAGGGATCTCCAGCGGCTGATGTATAGAAACTGTTGCCGTAGTCAACCGAAGATCTCTTTCACGAACTCGTCTTCCGCCTTTCTCACTTGCTTCATCTTTTAATTATTACAAATTTGAGTTTTTAATTCATTTTTTTAATATTATAAATAAGCTTATTTGAACATATTTTATTAAGTTTGTGATTACAATCGACACGAAAAATTATAATCTTATTGTAATAAAAAACAACAATACTTGATTAATAAAATTTTAAGTAAGAAATTTTAATCTTTAAATTTCAAATTGGAAAAAAAAAATCTCATACTTTCGTTAACCAAACCATTTTGATTTCATTAAAAGCCAACCGTTAAATATAACTAACATCATAAAAAGGTTGACTTTTGACGAGACTGAAATGGCTTGGTCAACGAAGTACGAGATTTATTCGTGTTTGACTAGAAGTTAAAGGTTAAAATGGCGTGTTTATGAGCTGAAGACTTTTTTGGCTTATTTTCGAAAGTTGGAGGTTATTTTGTCAATTTTCCCTTATATAAATGGATGGCTAATCTATTTAAGTTTCCTTTAATCAAGGGGTTTAATCAAATCTTAATTCATTAATAATACTTTTCTATTGGAAGATTTTTGGATTTGAGTCATAATAATGTCTTAATTGGAGAAAAGTTTAAAAGAAAATCTTCAATATAACGATCAGGTGTGACTTTTTATTAGAAAAAAATGTGGAGTATAGATAAAACCACTAAAACATTAATTATAGGGCTTAATTATAAGAGATATAGTTTAATAGTTATTGGTTGTTTTCATCATAAATTCTCCAAACTTATAAATATAAAAATAAATTAATAATAGTAAAATTAACAGTAACTGAGTTTAAATATTCGCGTAAAGACAATCTCACAGATTAGACCAATAGCATGCCACATCCGATACAACTGGGACTAATCTGTCGTATTTGAAATTAAAAATAAAATAAAATAAAATAAAATAATTATGGTGGAGCTTACTAAAGTGGTGAAAAGGAAAGCAGGGGAGAGGTGGGTGGCGATCTATCTAACGTTGAAGATAATAAGAAAGGAAAGAAACGAACATTGTTTTTTTATTTTTTGGTTTTGTCTCATCTTTTTTTATTATCCTCTCATGGCGGATAACACGAGAGCTGTCCAAATCCAAAGGCTTGTGTTCACTTCCCCTCTCTAGTAGCGTTTCCTCATTCTTTCTTTTTTTTTGCTTTGGTTTCCAAGTCAGATATGGCTGCTATGGCCTCTGCTTCTGGTTCTGCTCTTCGCTTCACTGATGCTCCTAGCTCTCGCGCTATCAGACGCGAGTTTGGAGCTTCCTGTCTTGCTCCTAGGACAGTCACGTTCGGATTCGTCGATAAATCTGTTACCAATCTCAACCGACTAAGGTTTCTAAGCATATATTGTTTTGAGCTAATCTTTTCATCTCTTATTGATTCAATTCTTTTGCTGTGTCAGACTATCTTGTTTGAAGACTAGAGCATCTAATGCTACTGCTGTGGAGGTAATGAACTGATCGGATTATTACACAAGGATACTGAGAATACAAAAGTAGATTTTAAGTTTTGTTTTGTTTCTTGATTTTCTTGAAGAATGCAAATGCTGCTGATTCTGATAAAGTTCCGACACCAGTGGTCATAATCGACCAAGATTCTGACCCTGATGCGACCGTCGTTGAAGTTACATTCGGAGACCGTCTTGGAGCTCTACTTGACACTGTAATGAATTACTCTTCTTCTTTACTCACTTGCTTCTTCTTGGCTCTGATTAAAGTTTTTTTTCTCCAGATGAATGCGCTCAAAAACTTGGGTTTGAATGTGGTCAAGGCTAATGTCTACCTTGATTCTTCTGGCAAGCACAACAAATTTGCCATTACTAAAGCGTATGTATTTTTTTAGATATAGTTAATGTTAACTTTGAGAATCAAGTCATAGAGAGAGTTGAGTTTAGATTGAATCTTGTTGCAACTGAAACAGGGATAGTGGAAGAAAAGTAGAAGACCCAGAGTTGCTGGAGGCCATCCGTCTCACTGTCATCAACAACATGCTTGAGTTTCATCCTGTAATAACCACTATTTTTATCCTAATATGAAAGCTCTTATCTTGCATAGTTTTCTCAAGTCACACATTTTGCTTGTGGATTATTTTGGAACAGGAATCAAGTTCTCAACTGGCAATGGGAGCAGCTTTTGGTGTTCTTCCACCAACTGAACAGGTTATTAACCCTTCAGGCTTGATGCTGTTTTGTATAAATCTTTAAAGAGAAAATAAAGACTAGCTAAGTCATCTGTGTTGTAATAAGATAATAAGCACGTAACTTCAAAGTTAGCCTTCAAGATCATTTTCTTCTTTGTTAAGTACTTTGGATTGGGATGTTTGACAGGTTGATGTGGACATTGCAACACAAGTAAGCATTAAAGATGATGGACCAGACCGCAGGTAAAGATAATCCCATATCTTCTTACCTCGACTTCAAAAACTATCTTCAACGACCTCTAACTATAAAGTACTTTGTGATGATCATTGATCCATAACACTATTAATTGTTGAGAATTGCAGTTTACTATACATAGAAACAGCAGATAGGCCTGGGCTATTAGTTGAGCTGGTGAAGATCATTTCAGATATCAGCGTTGCTGTCGAATCTGGAGAATTCGACACCGAGGTACACTACTAATCCTGAGTTTATAATTTCAAACCAACTCTCCTTCTGCTCATGTTGCTCCCTATTGTTGCTTGTGAAACAAACCAAACAAAACAGGGTTTGTTGGCTAAGGTAAAGTTCCACGTAAGCTACAGAAACAAAGCCCTAATCAAGCCTCTCCAGCAGGTAAAACTTTCAGATATCAGTGTGTGTGTTTATAAATCTTAATGTTGCCGTCTATTGAATAAACCAACATTTTTGATTGCAGGTTCTTGCCAATAGTCTGAGGTACTTCTTGAGGCGTCCATCCACTGACGAGTCAAGTTTCTGAAATGTAATTTACCAAAAGATAAAGAAGTCACATTCCATATGACTGCCTTTTACCACTTTTTTTTTTTACGTTTGACAGAAATAAGCTGCTTCCTTTTAGTGGCCTTTGCATACATCTGTAGCAGTAACATTCTCTATTTCAATCATTTTATCAAATTTACTTTCATTTACGACCTGTAAAATCTTATCTTTAACACGAACAAAGCTCAAGCAAATATGGGTAAAACGAGTCTTAAATTCTTCTAGTTATACATATCAAGAGAGTGCAAATCTTTTTCCCTTGTTTTAAGAAAAAGGATTCAGATAAACTTTGAGGTAGAGTTATCACCATATATAATGTTATTTAAATGACAACATCATTCTCCTTTTTGCACTCCCCCCCCATCAAGCGCCACTTGCATATAGACGAGTCCACTCCTTAGCTGCTTATATGTTCACATTGATATGAGATTTACCAAATGAGAGAGGAGGAACAAAGATTTAAAAAAACTTTTTGAGATTTTAGATAATTAATCACCTGTCTCCACAGCTTCAGCTTCATTACTCTTCCAATGCTTAGCTATGTTCTCAGAAAGTGGATCATCAGGGTTTGGTGCACTTAGAAGAGCTTGGATACTTTTTAGTACAAGGGCATTGGAGAATCAGAAAGTGTCAATAATTAATATTAGTGGCTATAATGTTCTTGGTTTAGTAGAGAGAGAGAGAGAGGGAGAGAGTGTATGGAATATTTATACCTCAAGAGCACAGTTCTTATCTGTAGCGCAGGACTCCATTTGTCTTTCAGAATGTCAAGGCAGATCCTTCCAAGCTATACATACATACATAAGAGCAATACGACAAATGTTTCATAAGGATATATAAGCCTGTTGGTAAGAGAGAGAAAAAAAAATAGTAGAAGATTTTGCAACTAACCTTGTCAATGTTAGGATGGTATATTTTGGTGAGAAACCTAACCTGTGATACAAACGATATCATCAATAAGACACCCCAAACTCAATATAGAAACTTGGGTTCCTTGTCTAATACAATCAGTGAAAATGCATTGGATGAAGTCATAACAAATCACAGTCACCAATCTCACTAGGTATAAAATGAAAAATGTTATATTGTGTGAAGACAATCACCTTAATAAACATTTACAATGCGTTCATATTAATATAGTTGGGTTACACAAGTTACACCACAGAATGTAATGCATGGAGCAAGAAACATGAAATGAAAAAGAGAGTAAAAACTCACAAAAGCTAACTTACTTTGGGAGCTGCCATAGGGTATTCTTCAGGCAAAAAGAGCTCCAACTTGAAAACTCCTCCTAGAAAATGAGAATGAAATAAAAATGATTTAGCACTGCACATTCTACAACACAGAGGAAGAAAATAAAAACATGAAGTGATGAAATCAAGAGCAGCTCACAGAAACAAAGATACAGACATTACTGACACATAACAAAAGGTAAAGTAAGAAAGAGATTATAACACACAACACTTGAAACCAAGTTAGTTACCTTCATAAGGAGACTGTGAAGGACCAAGAATCATGACATTGAAATAACGCATGTTTTCCTCTGACGGAGACGCGCTTATCCCCGGAGCTGCAAAAAAGACGCAACCTTTATTACTCGAACAAAAAAAAAACAGAAATTTTCGAATCGAAATCAACAATTTGAGGATGAAACGATGAGCTTTTTTACCAGGTTCACTAAGTAGACGTTGTGTTTCCTACCAAGACAAAATCATAATAGATGATCAATATCAAGCGAACGATGAGCTACAACACAAACAGATTTAAAGGAGCCGAGAGAAATCGAGATCGGAGAACGCACCTTGATGATTCTTCGCGGTAGATTGCTATTAGCCATTATCGCGGTCTATCGGTCTCGGAGAATTTAGGGTTTTTGTGAGAGAGAGAACGAAGCTAAGCTAAAGAAGCACGGTGATTATCGAGAACGCTTCGTCGTCTCTCGTCTCGTGCGTGCTGCTTTTAATTCTTTTTCCTTCTTTTTCATTTTGGGAATATAGCACAATAATTTTATATAATTCATTTGACAACATCAAAGGTTTTTTTTGTTTTTAAAGTCAACTTTTTTATATTCAAATTTATGTCTTAGAGTGGATGATTGGTGGTAAGTGCTGTAGTTTTATATTTTTTTGCTGTAAAATTTAATCTGTAGATTTATTTGCTGTAGCTTTTTTTGCTGTAGATTTCTAAAGCACTAATTTTTTTGTTTCTGGAAATAAAACTCTCTATAGCCATATTTTGATTTTGCAGAGATTTTTTTGCTGTGAGTTTTTCAAGG
The DNA here is from genome assembly GCF_000695525.1 of Brassica oleracea var. oleracea. Classification (NCBI taxonomy): domain Eukaryota; kingdom Viridiplantae; phylum Streptophyta; class Magnoliopsida; order Brassicales; family Brassicaceae; genus Brassica; species Brassica oleracea. The sequence continues at coordinate 21,527,137 of NC_027755.1, forward strand.
AAAGCAAATCTCAATTGGTTGACATATATAGCTGTAGACTAAATTTTGGTTGTCCAGAGCATCTACAGCTCCAACCAATCATCCCCTTATTTACTTCTATAATAGCATTTAGAGATAAAATCACTCCAACCATATTCTATTTCTTCCTCTAAAATAGAGATCGCTATTTTCATCTCTATTTTTAGAGGAGGAAATAACATTCTTCTATGATAGAAACATACTTTTTTATTTACAAAATAATCTTTTAACTTTTTACTTTAGCAATTATAACCATAATAAATATTTTTTAATGAAAATTTACTGTTTATATAAATATATAATCATACTTTTTATTTACATAATAGTTTCTATACAAATATTTAGTGTAAATAATATCATAATTTTATGAATGTTATACTAAATTAGATTGGTTTTCAATTTTCACAAATAAAAAATACTATTTGTAAAATTAGAAAAAAATATATCAAGAATATTCTTTTTTAGATGAAGAAATAGATGAATACATTGGAGACAAACTCATCTTTATTATAGAGTTTTTCTATTTTAGAAGAAAAAAATAGGGAAATACATTGGAGATGTGTTATAAACCATGACTAATAGTTAACGTCTGGTAATTAAATTGCTCATTTTCTTTAGAAAAACAATTAATTTTGCGTTAGAGTTTTTTTTTTGTTTGCCTTTTGCGTTGGTTTAACGTTAACTTGTTCTCATGTTATCCTCTCATCCTCTCTCTTTTTCTTTCTGTCGCAATAGTCCAAACCGGAATCGCAAAATGAAAAGTAAGGATAAGAAAGATTAAAGACATTGCAGCATTAGTGTTTTGGAGAATTACTACAAACTGAGCGTGAAAGTTAAAGTCAACACTGATCAGTTATTTTGTTATTACATTCGCCTCAAAACTTGTTCAATGAACAAAAAGCTAAAGCTATCGGTCTACAGAGTTTTCAAAATTTTGGTATCATTTTGGCACTCTTCTAAGCATTACGTATTTGCCGAACACATTCTTCTCCTGCCACTTGTAAGGGATGAAGAACGATCTATACTTTGCTGGCGATAGCTCTCTGTCCAGATAAGGGAACACCGCAATAGTCTGGAAAAAAAAAACGACCGTCTTAGAGAAAGTGAAATTTAATATATATTTTGATACAGGAAGATGGTTTGATTCTTATACCTCCCATGTCGATAAGTCGCTGCCTCTATATGCATAAGGTCTGCTAAGCTGCAGCTCAATGAGGAATGTGCAAGTTTCTATATTCTTCAACTGAAAAATAAAAGATGGAGAAAATCAAACAATGCTCGAGATTCATGGAAGGATTTAATGAGAGAGAAGGGTATATGAGTTTTACAAATTGTTCATCAGATGCTTGGTTCTTGTTGTTGAAATATGAAGGTGATGCTGCAGTGCCTCCAAGTGTACTGTTAAATGGGAACGGAAGAAGACCTCGGAAACCATCATCGATCCACCGTACTTCGCTAATGTAGTCAGGCACGAAAAACGATGATGGGTATCGATGCCATTCGCTTCCCACACACAGAACAGAACCTGACACAACCAACAAAACCGAACAGTATCAGAAAACTTTTGACAAAAAAAAGACTTTGTTGCTTTTGCAGAAGTAAAAGTGAGATGTAATCTTCACTTTTGTTTGCATTTGTAATGATTGAAGCGTTCTGTTTTATACCTGGTCCAGCATCATCATGGTGCTCCAGAAGCTTGTAGACCTCTAAGGGAGCAGAATGTATTTGAAGCATGTGAAGCACATAAGATAAGACCAAGGATCACAGGTCGGATGTATTTGGTTATCTGCATATTATATACAAAAAAAGTGAGAATAGCACAATCTAGTTCTTTCCAATTTGTGGAGAAAGAATAATCCTAAAGACTTTAGAACTTACTGTCACCAGAAGACTTTCCCTTGTGCTATACTTTTCCCGGAACAGCTCAGGGATGTTTTCGATAACAACAGAAGCAGAAACACATATAAGAGGGTATATTGGATAAAGGAACCTGCAGAAAATGATTGACAAATCCTATAATCAGCTTCCTCTAGATCGAGAAGCCCACCTTATAAATGGTCCAAAGAGTACAAGACGAAAGAAATAGAAGATCACCTTTCTTCTTTGTGGGGCTGAAGTGACATGAACGCCAGCCAAATATACATTGGAGAAATCACAACAAGCAAGCAACGGTCATACTTTCTTCTGATGACAGGAAACAGTACGATGAACAAAATCGCCAAAACAAAACCCAAGTTGAAGTTGTTAAAACCATTTTTTATATAAAACAACGGTCCTTCGGTCCCATAGAGATGGCTTTCTCCACCCCCTAAGACATTGTATATCAAGAGATTCAAAACCGAAGATGTCCATCTCTTGTAATAGTAGTGATCCACAAGTACTGAGAGTCCCTGTAAAAGATGCAAAACTAGTGAAGATAGAAAACTACAGATGCGAATGAAATTCAGTAAAATGCAATAACTCCCCTAGACTCCACGGAGAGAAAGCATTTAGAATTAAGTGTTTTGACTTACAAGGAGTAAAATAGAGGTGGCAGCGCCAGAGATAAATGCTTGCTTGAATCTCTTAACCAGAGCGTAAACAACGATAGGTAAAAAGGCCAGGATAGAAAATGGCCAGCCAAGAATCACACCGAAAACTGAAACTGCAACAGCCATGGCATACTTCTCGAAAAGTAATAAACCAGATGAGAGACTCATGGCATACATAGAGAACGAACTCGGGAGGAAACCTAGTCAAGTTCAAGGAAACATGAATAAATATATGCAGGTATCACAAAGGTACAAGAAAAAACAGAACACTCACTGGTGCTAGCAAAGAAGCAGCCACTGGTTAAGCAGAGCATTGCAACTGCGTATGTAGCGATACGTTTCCCATACTTTCTAGAGAGTGCAACAACCAGGATAGTGTCCGAAACTGCAGAAACCAGCCCCAGGAAGAGTCTCACCGCATAGAAAACTCTAACCTATCCACCACACGAAGCAGATAAAAGATACGCAGTTGCATACCAATACATCAAGAAATCAGCAATCCTTACCTTGTCATCACCAAACCACCAAGAAGCAGGCCGCCCAGCTAACTCGTGGAAAAGAATGTACAGGTAGGAGCGAAGAGCAAAGTTCGAACTGCAAAAACAAACAAAAAAAGAAACTAATCTTTATGAATATGATTTCACATAAAACTCAAGTTAATGATTCATCTCTCTCTATACATGCATACTAGTTCACATCAACCAAGCAGAGTCAAAACTAAAGTAGCAATTAAGTTATCTGTTATCCAAAGCCGAACCATCAGATACTAACAAGCAAGAAGAACAAAGCCAAAACTGTTTCCTTTTTAAAACACTATCGAACAAATGAATAACTGCATTGAAATCAAAGCTCACAACTTTCACATTTCTGATTCCAAATTCAAACAAAAAGGTTGAGACTTTTTCCCATAACTCTCACTCAAACAACCATCTACACACACTTATACTCCTTTGAGCTAACATCGTGTCTGTTACTCACTACATGTAGGCAAGAATGAAAACCTGTATTCCCAGGTCTGAAACCCAGACTTGTACAGAAGATAATGGAGAGGCTCCCAGTAGTTGAACACTTCGTCGCAGTCGTGAACGATGTTTGAAGTCGCGCTCATGTAACGAAGGTAACATAGGGCGATAAACGGCAAGAACCACCCGAGACCGCGATCCTCCGCATCCCCGCCGTCGGATCGGCGAGGCTTGTCAGTCTTCGAGTACGGCTTGGCCGAAGATGAAGAAGAGCCGGAGAGAAGTGGGCGTCTCTGGCGAGTCGTCGTCGTCAGATCCATCGAGCTTTGAGGATTTTGCTCAGCACCAGTGCGGAAAATGGTCGTGGCGAGTGTAGAGATTGCAGAACCTCTCTTCTCGGCGGAAGCAATGGAAAGTCTCTCATGGGTACAGAGGGTTATGATGGGGGAAGCTAAAGCCTAGTAAAAACTATTTTCACTTTTTTTTTGTTTTTAAATTGTTACGATCTTCTAGATTATAAGAGAAGTACAATTTTAATCTACCATTAAAAAATTATACTTGGTCCATTTTATTAATTTCATCTATTAGATTATTTACATTAATCTATTAAATATATAAAGTTTCTAAAAAATCTTAAGCTATAATAAATAATAAATCAATTTTAACTATAAATTTAAATTTTATTTTTCGTTATAAAAAAACCAGTTGAAAAAAATCTAACCAAATCTTAATAAAAATTTAAATATTTTAAAATTAATGTGTTTATTAATTTCGTAATTAGTAATATAATATTATTATAAATTAATTTTGAATAATATTTTATTATAAAACAAAAAATAAAAGTATATGCTAAAAATTTATAATTGTAGTCTATATTATGTTATAATAGAAGTAATACATGAACTAACTACGAAATTATATTAAATTGTTAAATTAACATATTTTTAAACATTACTTTCATTAATTAAATAAATAAATTATCATTTACGATTTAAAAAAATTAAAATTAATAAATTATGTAATAGTTTTATATGAAATAAAATTGTTAACATATGTGTTTTAACGACATACTCGATCAAACCTCTTAAAAATATTTTATCTTACGTTTGTGAATGACTAGGGTAAAATTTTCAGTTTTTTTTTTCTGTTAATATTCATTAATGACACATGCATAATTACAATTTTGCCAGATTATAATATAAAAATAGCCAAAGGTATTCAAGAGATTTAGAGAATTTCATTTGTTGGATTTTTTTTAATATATATTCATTATTCCACGTCTGTATTTTTCCTATTTCTAAAAAGGTTAACCATATATATGTATATTTAGTTCTCTCTTGAGCTTAGAAAAAGAAAGTTAGAAAGAAAAAGTTTTTGGTTCAATATGATTAATTACACAGAACAAGTGACATGGTGTTGGGTATAATCCACGAGGTATAATCATCTTAAAAAAAAATTCTCTTAGTGTTTTGGAATTAGGATTTTGTGTCTAACCTCACACAAACAAAACATGTTTAAGTATGTATACCATCTGCAAACCCAAAAAAAAAACATGTTCGGATTAATTGATCTATATTTTAGTAATGAAATCTATTGAATAAAAAATTCCTAAAGGTATACTAAAAAGTTCTAAAGTTTTACTAAAAAATTACCAAAGTTTTACTACAAATTTACTTAATTTTTCTTGAAAATTTTAATTTATTTTTGTAAATTATGTATTAAAAAAATAATATATAAAAATAAGATAGCTAAAACAAAGATATTAGCATGGTAAGGTTTCGATGTACCAGTTAACAATAAGTATACATACATACATGTTTGATTCTTTTAGCCGTTAACACCAAATGTTTTTGCCCAACTAAAATTACTCGTAACTGCTATAGTCACTTTTATATATGACATTAAATTGTTAACTGCTACCAAATATCTTACTAATATTCACAGGTTTCAATAATCTCTAATTGAAATCTATACCCTCTCAAATTTAGATGTTCCAAAATGTTTAATGTCTACTCAAAAGTGTTATATTATAACAATAGATGATAGTGCATTTAACGTATACGTAGAAAATAACAAGATATTGTGCCTATTAAGTCCAATGTGCCTATATACACCTTAACTTATGTTTAACGCCTAATAAGTCTATGTAGCTCAATAAATTGTAGGCGCTAATACGTACGTGATAACACATTTTGTTAACGCATAAACAAATTGTAGCAAACCAAATTTGTTGCTGATTTCGTGTCAATTTTGGAGCTTTTCTCCATCGATTTACGTGGAGAGCAATTTAACATGTGATTTAACAGTAACCTACTACATACTTAAACTAGCTTTAGCTGGCTACCATATCGTACTTGAAGATTTTCTAAGATATTTTTCCATACTTTTGTCATCACTCTTTCACCTAACGTAGCAAATGGTGAGAGCATTTTAGGAAAGCTACAGAGCTTATTGGATTAATCAGCAAAAATGGTAGATTGCTAATTTTGGTGCATAACTGGTATATCTAGCCAATTATCTCAAACATATATATATTAATATCATGAAGAAGTTGTAGAAAATCTAAGGATTATGATGTAACTAACAAGCTTATTAAGAAATGTTAAATTGATAAAAGAATGTATTTATTATTTTATTTTAATATAAGTTATAAAAATTATTAGAAGACGATTGTACGTCCTATAATTTCATGTAACTTATAAAAACTAACTCATATGATGATTCTAATCACACCACACTAAATCTTCTTATAAAACGTCTTATGAAAATTCACATTCGACGGTTTACTTATATAATGTTGGATATTTTGTATAGCTTTTCTTATAATCTCTGTAAAATTGACGATGAATCATATTTTTGATAATTGAATCTGTAAAGATATAAATAAACTTTTAATCAAATCACATTCACTGCGTTAAGTAATTCTAATCAAATCACTGAGTTAAGTAATTTTAATCTTTGATTATATAATGAATTCCAAAAGGAACCTGATTTAGATGAGTCTACAAAATAAATGAAGAAGACACAAAAATGTCCAAAACTTGTTGACAAGAGGGAAAATAAAATAAAATGGTAACCTAGTCAACAAGGCCAAAATGAGCCATTAAGAGCCAAACAAAAGCAAAGAGCTCACCACCTTTGCTAAGCAGTTCCAGACGAGCCGTAGCATCACAATGCAACGAAGCAAAGCAAATCAACTCAACCCACACTCTACTCAATATCTTCCATTTATTACGACATCCTTGCATCTGCTTCAGCTCTCTCACAATCGAACTAGCTCCCTCCAAAATACTCTCGTTACCCAACTCTCCACTAACACCACCATTAACTAATGCTACAATCTTTTCACCAGCTAGTTTCACATCTTTCGCTTTCTTGAAACTCTCCTCCAACAACTCCTCTGCCTCTACCATCGCGTCTTTAAACCTAAGCATCCCAAGACCAGCCACTTCAGACATCAACTGAGGTTGCAAGATCATAAGATACATCATGTAGTCTGATAAGGTTTTGCTGAATTCACGGTGCTCATCTGGTTCTTCTTCTTCTTCTTCTTGGTAACATATCTCTGTTGCTATGTGCCACAAGAGAAGAGTCTCATCGTAATCAACGTTTTCCACGTAATGAATCAGTCTCCTTGAGCAACGATTCTCTCGCAATGTCCATTCTCCTCTAGCTGAACATATTGTCTTTGTGTTCTCCTCTGTATCCGCAAACTTCGATTTGTGTCTCACCTGCTCAAACACAAAACTCCATAGAGTTTTCGTCATTGGTTCACTAGACACAAAGCCTTCCACTCTCATGTCATCTATAAACTCCTTGACATCAAGACGATCGATTACGTAGGCAACAAGAAACCTTAAAACCTTGACAAAAGCCTTGACGGGGTAAAGAATGTAATGAGCCACTTTGTTTGATGCCATGACTCGTACGATATAGCATTGAACACCATGGATACATTTGACGAATTGTTTCATCATGTATGGTGAATCTCTTCTTCCACGAACATTAATCTTGCCATCTGTTTTCAAGAAAAAGTTGAAAAAATTGAAAGCATAGATCTTTCCAGCCCATCTTCGAAGCAGAACCGGCCCTGCAATCACCTCATGACCGTGATCGATTATCTTCTCCCATCGCAGGCTCTTGAAACCAAGGATCCAGTTGAGTACAATGCTTATTCTTGATGGTTTTGAGTTAGGCTTTTTCTGTGGCTTGCATAGCACGGCAAGTTTCCAGTCAGAGAGCAAGAACACTAAAGTAGATATAAAATCCAGCGTTAGACCAGCTAAGAACAACATGTATGTGATGATAACATCGGTATGCTGAAACTCTTGAATCTTCTTCTTGTCTCTATAATGGAACTTACAGAAAGACCAAACAAGAGATCCAGATGCAATGACTCTAAACAGAAACCCTTTCTTAGTATGAAGAATAGGTGATTTAGTGTAGAGAGCATCATAAATAAAACATAGCTCAGCTCCTAAAACCATCAAAGCTTCTTGAGGATTCAACACGTTGAACAACGCTTGGCTTGCCTTAAGATCTCTGAAGCTGAAGACGAAGTTAGATATGAGACTTGTGAAGTGACGATAAAGTGTGAAAGCATGTTGAACAGTCTCTAAATCGGTTAAGTCTCTGTCTGGCTTGGCAATCTCCATAGGACGTCTCTCTGAACGGAAAATCCAAAACAAGAGACTAAGAACATCGGTAGGAGTCGGTTCTTCTAACCCTTCTTCGACATCGCTTCTCTTTAAACCCTTTGTCTGAATCCCGGAGTGTCTGAACTTACCCGAGCTTGCCACGCTCAAGGCCATTGTCCTCTCTAAGTACTTTATGATACCGGCGGTGAAGAGTAAGAGAATAGAAGGCCATAGAGGGTTGGGGAGAGAGAGAAAGACCACGAAGACGCAGACAAAGGCTTGGAAAATGAGACCGAGCATGTGTCGAGTCCAGAGAGCGTTGTCTTCTAAGGAGAAAGCGGTGATGGTGTCTGGTCCGCCTAGGTGTAAGAGAAGGAAAGGCGACCATAGAGCCATGAGTTTTTGGTTTTGGCGTGGTTCTTGGTTTGGTTTTGGATCGGTCCATTGATTCTTGGAGATTAAACCGGCGGCGAAGTTAGCTGACCAGTCGGCGAGGAGGTAGCATGACCATAAGAGTATGGTTAGAGACTTGGATGATGCTCGTTTCCTAGTTGGGGCAAATAAGATGAGAATTGTCTGAAGAGAAAGACTTAAGATTAACATTCCTCTTATGTTCCATCTCTCCCAGACGTTTTTTATTTCTTCGGGCAACACTTGACCCATGTTCTTCTCTCTATCTGTGAGACAAGCTCCAGACCTTCAATCCTCTTATGAGTTTCATTCCCTGCTCGAAAATGCGGCTAGGCGGCCGCCTAGGCGCGGTGCGGAAGTTGACCGCGGCGAATATACCCAAATTAGCGTAAGCGTTGATCTGCATTACTCGCGTTGGACCGTCTAATTCCCGCCTAATTTTCGAATTGACCGCCTAAGTTTTTTTTTTTTTTTTACGTTTGTGTAAAGTTGAAACACGGTTGATTATTTTTTTACTCATTATTAACATATGTTGTATAGTTATTTATTACTAAATAATTACAATTAGCTATCAAACCCAAAACAAACACATAGATATTACATTTAGAGATTTTTTCGTACCAAATACACCATAATCTAAATATTCGATGAATAAAAAAGAAACTGTTTAAAATTATATATAAAAAATTATATAATTATGTCTAAGAACTAGTGCCATCATGTTTAAAATTAGCTAAATATATTATAAATATATTAAATTGTATTTAAAACTAGGCCCCGCGTAATCCTCGAGTACTCTCCGATTTTTCGATAGCCCAAAGTTGCCGTCCGAGTAGCGCCTAGCGTAGTTCTGAACACGGGTGTCATTTTAATTTCAAACATTAATATATTAATTTTTTTAAAAAAAAAATTAAAAAAAATATATATATATATACTGATTTCCATGTGAGTAATCAATGCGTATGTTTAGTGGGTAGGGTTTGGGCACTAAACCGAATTAAACAAAGACTCGAGCGACTCTATTACTTTACTGATAGTACGAATAGTATAATCGGTTTAGGATTTGACTTCTCTATACCCATCATTAACTCAATATGTTTGTTCACTTAAGGAAATGAACATTGTATTTGTCATATAACTTATGTAAGAAACAAAATATATATAAACGATAAAATAAAATGATATAGGTATTTAATGTAGTTTACCAAAGTTATTAATTTTATGCAAAGAGAAATCTTATTAATTGAATACTGAATGTATAGTTTTCAAGATAAATTAGAATTATAAAATACACAAAATATATGGAGACGTATTCAACTAGGTGTCTGGGGTAATTTGATTTTTAACTAATTTTAGATGACTTAAGTGAATTGGGAATTTTATTTGAGTTTTGCTAAATCACCTTAGAATCTCATCTAAAACTATGTGATTTATATTTCTATTTTTTTAATTATGAAATTTCACTCAAAAATTCTAAAGACACTTATTGGTTTATATATTTTGATTGATTTAGAAATCTATGTAGTATTTATAAATCCAAGTAAAATATACAGATTTTTAAATTTTTTCGGATTAGTATTTACAAATCCGGAGGTTTTCCCTCGGATTTGAGTTTTTGTATTTTTAACAAAAAATCCAAACAAATCCATTCAAATCCATTATAAAATCAAATTTATTAATAAATCCGTACCATTGAATAACACTTGATTTGATATAGAATTTATGAATCATTAAACCAATAACACATGATTTTAATACATATTTGAAAATCATATAACCAATAACACTAGATTTAGTTTGGATTTTCAAATCCATTAAAATACAACAACCAATAAACCCCACTACAAATACATTTTTTCTTATACTTTATGAAATCACAAGTTTAATAACATAAGAATTTAAAATGGTATTTTAGTATTCACATTTAAATAAGAGAATGTTATTCAATCATTGATTTAAAATCTATTATCAAAATTTTGCAATATATCAAATTTTATAATTTTAAAATAGATTAAATTGATGAATTCTAAATTTATGCCGTAGACTTTGGATTTTGATTTTAATTATTTATCATGAAATTTGAAATTGATTAGGTGCGCAGGTTAGTCTTTCTTTATTCTTTTCAAAAAAAAATCCGTGTCATTAATTACCGCATCATATGGAGATATGGATGGAAAGTTGTATAACAAATAGGAGATCCAATCAGGAATCTATCAAAAAAAATATTTTTAAAATTTTCAAAAATCAAAAGAAGAGAATGAGTGGATGCTGTGGAAAGCCAATTTTCTTTCTAAAGTGATTTTTGTAAAGCAATCGAGCTTTACACTTAGAAAATAAATCTACACCAAAAAAATTTAGAAAAAGAAATATATTAGCTTTGGAAATTAATTTTTCTACGGCTTTTGTTTAGTGCTTTCAATTGTCTTTGAAAATGAATCTACAGCAACAAAAATTAAAACCACAGCAAAAAAATAACCTAATTTCTAAAGCAAAGAACATAAATGTACAGTCATTTCCAATCAATCCCATAGTTTTTTGGTTAGAATACTTAAAATTTTCATGAGCCAGATGTCTTTTTATTTATATTAAAAAATAAAGACTAATTGGCATGTAGGGTCAATATAGTATTTAACTAAACACAAGCTTAGACCATGATTAACCCCAGTCTTTTAACTGGAGTTTTTAGTTTCGAGTAAGAAATGATTCTTAATTATTCTTAGATTTTAACTAAGAAAAGCTAAGAACCGTCTTTTAAATAAGAGATATTAGACCATGATTAACCCGGAGTTCTTAGAGTGGGATTTTTAGCAGAAGTTAAGAAATTGTTTCTTAACTTTTAACTAAAAAAGCTAAGAACCGGTTCTTAAAGAACCCCGGGTTAATCATGCTCTAAGAGTCGTCTCTTAGACGAAAAGTGCAAAAATAAAATAAAAAGAATGTCAAATCATGAGTTAAGAACCTCAGCTAAGAGACCGGTTAATCGTGCTCTTAGGGAGGCAAAACCGATGATCACACAGTAGGGGCAATATAGTATTTAACTAAACACAAGCTTAAGAGGCAATACTAAATATCGTATTTTCAATAGCTCTGTTTTCAAATCGAAAGAAGAGGGGACATGGCAGCAGAGACGATCCCGAAGGACGTGAAGAATCTTTGGGAAGAATGGAACATTCGTGTTCTCATCATCTTCAGTCTCTCACTCCAAGCGATCCTTGTCGTCTTCTCACCCAGCAGAAAACGCGCATCCGGCAAGCTCTTCGTCTTCCTCATATGGTTCGCTTACCTTCTCGCCGACTGGTCAGCAAACTACACCATCGGTCAAATCTCAGACACTCAAGACGAGGAAGACGGTGATCAATCTTCGTCGTTGAATCACGAGCTTTTAGCCTTCTGGGCTCCGTTTCTTCTGTTGCACCTCGGTGGTCCCGACACGATCACTGCCCTTGCCTTAGAAGACAACGAGCTTTGGCGTAGACACTTGTTCGGACTCATCTGTCAAGCAGTTTCCACTGTCTACGTACTATGTCTGTCGATACCTAGCGGGATAGCGGTCCCCACAGGGCTGATGATTGTGGCTGGAGTGATCAAGTTTGTCGAGAGGATAAGAGCGCTTTACTTGGCGAGCTCCGGGAAGTTCAAGGGATCTGTTCTTCGAAAGAACGAGAAGCTAATGAGGAAGGAGGAGGATCCAACAACAGCCGGTGTACCGATCAAGCCAAGTAGAGAGCTGAGAGATCTCGAGGTGGTGCAGTACGCTTACAAGCTCTTTAACATCTCCAAAGGTCTTGTCCCTGATCTCAGATTAGCTTCTCGAGGATGGGATGAGAGCAAGAGGTTCGTTGACTCGTTGACTCCTGAGGAAGCTTTAAGGGTTTTAGAGGTGGAGCTGAGTTTCATGTACGATGATTTCTTCACCAAAGCCAGTATCTTGCTCACTCGGGTCGGATCCGTCTTCCGGTTTATAGCTTTTGGATGTCTTGTATCATCTCTATGCATCTTCTTTTCCAAGAAGAAGGAGAATTACAAGAGATTTGATGTTAGCCTTACGTATGCACTGCTCATAGGTGGAATAGTTCTTGAACTAGTTGTTGCTGTAATGATCTGTGTATCCGATAGAACAATAGCCATAACAAGGAAGCTTAAGCAGAGTTCTGACGAAACCTGGTCCTGGTATGACAAATTCTTAAACTGGATCCTTGGTTTCAGGAGACTGAAGTGGGAGAGATGTAGATGTCCCATGAGCGAAGAAGACCTCTCCGAGGCACATGAGGTACTAAACAGGAGATTCATGTTCCGGAGATGGTCTGAGTACATACATGGCTACAATCTAATCGAGTTCTGCCTTAGGATAAGTCCACAGAAAATCCACCGTCCAGAGGGTTACATAAGAAGCTTCTTTGACCTTAGGATAACTCGTAGACTCGCTTTGGTTGCGCAAGGAATGTACTCATGTTTTGCATCTATGGAGGGTGGAGTATCGACAGCAATGACATGCTGCATTATAAGAAATATCTGGCTCCTTTTATTCTTCCCTCTCCTTTTGTTATTGGCTCCTTTAGTTCTACTTGTGGACCTTCTCCTATTAGGGGTTGGTCAGTTCTTGGAGTTCTTTGGTGTCCAAGATGAGATTACAGAGATTATCTTCAAATCCAGCGACCGTCTCCCCAAAGATCTTTGGGAGTTCATACACAATGAGGTGAGGTATAAATCTCGTGTCGCTGTGGATAGAGAACGTGCCAAGAGGATATCTTCTGCAAGAGGCGAGTGGACGCTAAACCAACCTCAGAGGAGCGGAACTGCGGAGTTAACAGTGGAGCAGGCACTGGTTCAGCATGTGAGTTTAGTTGATTATGGTCAAAGCATCCTGTTATGGCACATTGCCACGGATCTAATCTACCGCATAGAGATAAGGATCCTGACAGAGGAACAGTACAGATGTAAGGAAGTGAGTAAAATGCTGTCGGACTACATGATGTACTTGATGATGATGAAACCTGCCTTGATGTCAGCTGTTGCGGGAACCGCAAAGATGAAGTTCACGGAGACTTGTTCTGTAGCTAGAACGTTCTTCGGGGATGGCTTTTCGGATGTGAGGGAAGCTTGTGGGGAACTTTTGTCAAAAAAAAGGAACATGATGGTGTTCTATATGGGAGATGAAAGCACACTTGAAGATGCGTGTAAGCTTGCTGAAGAACTTTTAAGGATAGAGAGGAGATCAGAAGAAGTAAGCGTTTGGGGATTAGTGAGTAGAGTTTGGGTTGAGTTGCTTTGCTATGCAGCTAACCATTGTGATTCTAAGCAGCATGTTGCTCAGCTTAGTCAAGGTGGTGAACTTGTGAGCTTTGTTTGGCTCTTTATGGCTCATTTGGGGATTGGTAAGCATGCTACTATGCACCATCCAGCTTGATCTCCTTTGTTGCTCCATTCATTTGTATTTGGTACTCCCACTTTTTCAACACCCTTTTCTGTCTTAGTTTATCTCTTACTTATATTGATATGCATTGAATCTGTTATTATAGTACACTTACGAGTAATATTGATGAAATGCATTGAATCTGATATGACTTGTTATTATCCAGAGAATTTTGGTAAATAAAGCTAACGTACCTCAAAAACTATATATAACTAGGCTTTAAAACAAGCAAGTAGCTTATGTTTTCGAACAAAAATATTTTATATATTGTTTTTGTGCCCAAAATAGCCGAAGGTGAAACCTCTGCCAAATTGAAGATTCAAGGTATACAAATACCTTCATTGATATAAATAAAAAAAAAAAAAATTCGTGTTCAAACGTTAAGAAGTACAGTTTATTGAGATTTGCATGAAAGGGTTGCAAAGATATGAATCATATAGGTACGTGCATGGGTTTAATATAAATTATGTAAACCGTTATTGTTGTGAGGTACGTGTGATGATAAGTCATAAGCGTAGTAGAGGTTTTTTGGTCTCTATGAATGTTAATATTAACGTCAGAAAAGTTTTGAAGTTGTGAAAAAATGAATGGTGTAGCAACCCCGAGTTCAATAGGTAGACAATGGATACATATGCTTTCTCACAGCAACATTAAAGCATTGGTTTACAAGATTATATCCCCACTAATTTGATAATTAACATAGGTTTAACAGTTGATGCTGATCAAACATTACGGGTTTTGATATAAGCCACTTTCTTAGAGTCAGACACTTTAACCAAAGTCCCAAGCTCATAGCTAATCCAGCAGTTAAACCTACTCTTATCGTAAAAATACCCCAAACATCTACAGTCCACACTACATAAACCACGACACTTGCGCTCTCCAACAGCAAGACCAACGTCATACTTGGTCATGAAATGATCAACACCTCCAAGTCTATAATAATGAAACGTCTCTGGATCAACACTGTCTTCTTGAACTTAAAAGCTTTACTCCATCCCAATATGCCCATACCCGATGGAGAAGCCATACACTGATTATGCTCACAAAGCCCAAACTCTCCGCATTTTGACGGTAACCAACACTCGTTGCTTCTACGTTTAAGAGCTCAAACGTTACTTCCCACTAGAGATGTCAAATGGGCGGGTTGTGCGGGTTTGGGTGTGTCCGAATGGGTTTCATTTTTTTGCTGGACATTTTTGGTCGAAGCCCAAATAGAACCATGTCCAAATGAGACCATAACCAAATAAGACCATGATTTGTTGGGCTATCCATGGACGGCCCATACGCCCATTTAATGTAAACAACATAATTTCAGTTTTAAAAATTTAAAGATTATTAAGTTTTCAATTTTAAAGATGTCACATACTTAAACTTTAAGTTTTAAACTTCATGTTTCAAAGTTATAAAAAATTCAAGATAAGTTTAAAAAATTCGTAATTTCGTCTGACTTGCGGAAACAGAAACAGTCGCCAGACTCGCCACCAACTTCGTTATGAACACAAATCACCGATCTATTTAACACATAAACCATAACACAATATTAGTAGATGATACGAATCAGTAGCTAATAGTGAAAACCCATAACACAAATCACGAAAAATCAAATCTTAAGAGATGATGAAATCAGAAGTTGGTGAAGAATCGAAAAAAAATTGAAGAAGAACGAAGACGAGGAAGAAGAATCGAACACGAAGAGGAAGAATCGAAGACGAGGACTCGAAGAGGAAAAATCGAAGACGATGATTCGAAGAGGAAGAATCAAACACGAAGAAAAAACACAAGAGTGAGACGGGAAGAAAAAAAAAGGTGATTTGTGTTTTCTCCCAATTTTTCAAACCCTAGACATTTAAGTTTATTGGGCCGCCCATTGTCCAAGTGGTTAAGCCCAATATTGTCCATGAATATAATTGGGTTCACCCATCTGGACAAATTTTAATTATGGTTTAATCTGGGTCTGTCCATTTTGGACCATATCGATTTGGACACGGGCCACCCATTTATAGCCCGCCCATTTGACATCTCTACTTCCCACGCAAGAAAACTAACCTTGAAGTCAAAAGTGTAGTAGATCCTAAGGTTTCCATCAGCGTCAAGTCTGAGGAAACTTTGCGAGGCATTACACCTAGCCCGAGCGAGAAACTTGGGCCTAAGACCAGGAGTGGCTAGGCCCAACTGAGTCGCTGTTCCTGGTCTTTAACCGCGTAGAATGTCGTGCTTGGAATAAACCGACCTTTTTTTTTGCTAAGAATGTTAATATCATATTAATGATGTTTAGATTTTACAAATTACAATCTAAGAATACTCTACCTTGGCAAAAACAAAAAAAAACAAGATAGAGCAAAAAAGGCAACACAACAAAGAAAATTAAATGACAAAAGGAGTTGAAATTTCTCGAGTCGAAATTTCTTTCTATTCCTTCTTGCCAAAATTAAGTTCTTCACATCTCTATAGATCATTCTCGAGATCACCGCAGGAAGAACCACGCAATGGTTGTGATAGGTGTTGTTTCTCCGTTTCCAGAGATGGTAGATGGTCGCCTGCGAGGCAAGTTTCCTTAGGATTGATGGGCTGGTTAGGTTCCAAGGTCGTTATAGAATAAACCGACCTTCTATAACGTAATAAACAACGGTTCTGTTGTTACTACTCCTAGGGATTAAATGACTTAGAACGAGCCGGTTAGGTTCCAAGGTAAGAGTATATGACCCATTGTCGCGGCTTACAAGCTTGTTCAAGCGATCAAGTGAGACTGGCCAACCAAGAGCGTATCGGTCAGAAAATCAAAACTCTGCCACACAGGCCATCCCCCATCATCAAACAACACAAGATTACCGTTCTCGTTCATGATTAAGACAATAACGCCTTTTTTGTGTTTGTCTACCAGATGACTCTACCATCTGGCTGAGACAGAACAAGATTCCCCTCTGGTCCGAAGGAAAGAGAAGCCTCTTCGTGGACTGGATGTTGTGGGTTAGCTTGCCAAACCCAACGGATGATGGAGTCGGGACTTCCTGTTCCCATACCTATGGCGAGTGTATGCATTTGGCGTGGTAAAGAAACATAGACGGAAGTGATTACGGATGACACCTATGTCTCTGTAACTTGCGTTGTACTCCACTTTGGAGTCTCCGAAGTGGCCATGATTTAGGAATTTGAGCTGCTCTAATGGAGGAACTTGTGGTCGGATCAGTGAGATGAGAAGAAAGAGAGAATAAGAGTAAGAATATGTGATGCTAATGCCATTTTTGTTTTCAAGGTCTTTGAATAGTAAGAAAATGGGATGTGTATTTATGCTACAAGATTTAGTATAAAATTATGTACAAGATATAGTATAACTAGGTCAAGTCTCAGTGTTAATATTCTATGACAATTTGTGTGATTGTGTTGTAGTTTCTTAATCAGTATTGTACGTTGCACATGTGTGTTTTTTTTTGCTAAAAATGCTAATATCATATTAATGATGTTTAGATTTACAATAAGTTAATCTAAGAGCTACTCTCTACCTTGGCAAAAAGAAGGAAAAAACAAGATAGAACAATGTTTATGAACCTAATAGATTAGATAATCCAACTTGACAGAAAATGAAATTTCTTCCTATTCATCCTTGCCATGATTGTATTCTTCACATCTTTGTATATGCACAACAAATGCACTTGCGCATGTGGTTGTCATAGAAATTTTTAGCTAGTTTGTATTAACTTTTACACACATGCGTCTAAAATTAATAAAAATGGTTAGAAGTCAATGACTTTGAGTAGATGCAGTAATTGAAAAAGTAGATAAAGCCATGAAATATAATTAGATCTCTGTATTGATTAATTTATCTTAAACTGGCTTGTGATTAGGATCATTTGATCATATTATTAGATTTCTGAATTGATTGATTTATCTTAAATATTTTTGTCTCTAAGAGTTCAGAACCGTTTTCTTGCTTGCGTTGGTTTTGTGGAAACAATGAAGAGTGGCATAACCGGTTATCTATGTGAACCGACTTCAGAAGATTTCAGCAAGGCAATGACTAAATTCATCAAAAATTATAAGTTAGAAACTGAAATAGCTAACGTGTTCTAGATTCATTCTCTCTACCAATACATTTGGAGGAATAATGAATCAGTTTCTCCTTGATGTCTGGTCTCCAAAACAAGATTGAGATTAATACTCTGAAACACACACTGGCTCAGTTGCTGACTACATCAGCAACTGAATGACTAACAATACATGCAATTAAATTAAAAAAAACACTATGTACAGTGGAACCTCTATAAATTAATAATGTTGAGATTTTAAAATTTTATTAACTTATAAAAGTTTTCTTATATAATTTTTATTGTAAGATATATTTATTTTAAGATAAGACAAAAATATTTCATTTTAGTGTATAACCATTTATTTTTATTTTTATTTTTAAAATTTTGATATTTATATTAATTATATTTTATTATTTGATGTATATAATATATATTGCATAGAACTTAAATGTGGGTTTAGATATAATATTACTAAATCTCATCAAAATATATTAAGTGATAAAAAATATAAAAATAATTTCATTGTGAATATAAAACAAACAATATAATAATAGATTTTACTTATATAAAATATGTATACATATAAATTATTAATTTATAATTTTAATGAGACCATATATTTATATAAAATTTTCTAAAAAAATATTATCTTATTATTTTGTTGATTTATGTTAAATTTTGAACCGATCCAAATTGGAACTGATAAATTTTTTATAGAAATAATTAATTTATCAATTATTAATTTATAGAAGTTTTACTTATTAATTTATAGAGATTCTACTATTATAAAAACTCATATAGATGTCAGTATTATTACAAAACAACAACAGAACCAAACAATGGACCATGGGGGGGTTATAATTCTCACTCAACAGATTACAAAAAAAAAAGACTTCAACTTGAGCAACACCCGAGTTTCTTCAAAGCAGAGACATCGTTTTTAACCTCGATCTTCTCACCTTTTGGAACAGATCCGTTCCCATCTTCACCAGCTTCCATTTGCTTCTTGCTTGTGATACGGTAAATCTGTGTCAAAACCTCTGCAAAGGCTTCCTCGACGTTGGTGGCTTCAAGGGCAGATGTTTCCATGAAGCAAAGCGACTCCTGCTCAGCATATGATTTCCCATCTTCCGTGGGAACAGCTAGTAGATGGCGGAGATCAGATTTGTTGCCGACGAGCATCACCACAATGTTAGGGTCTGTGTGGTTCTTGAGCTCCTTTAACCACCGGTCCACGTTCTCAAAAGTTGCACGGCGGGTGGTATCATATACTAGGAGCGCCCCAACGGCTCCACGGTAGTATGCACTTGTGATGGCACGGTACCTGTGACCAGAATCAAACCGAGAATCAATGATAAATTGAACAAATGTGCTAACAAAGCGATAGGCTTTGTAATCATTGGTCATACAAGAATATTCATATCCTAATCTAGATCAAGAACTCGAGGATGTGCATACTGATCTAATATTCAACAATTTTGCTATAAACTAATTTGCTAAAATCGTTTCAATGGAGGAAACCCTCCAGATTAATCCATGTCTTTGCACTTTTATTCCACATCAGCCTCATCAGTCTTAGCAGCAACCTAAGTAGTAAAAGTGAGCAAGTTCTTTGCTTACATTCTACAATAGTCTCTATTGTAGTGTTCCTGATTCTACTGATCATTAATCACATGCTCTTGTTCATCCATCCAAACCAGATTCAACTCAAGCAAATCATGCTCTTATTGAGTCAAACACGAAGACTAATTTTCAGAAGAGAGGCTATTATTTAATCTACAGTTACATTATTAGGTACCTCCATAATCTACCCTTCAATGATATGGTCAAATGAAGTCAACGTCTTCAAAGGAACAGTTTTTAAGTTTAAAAAGTCAACGGAGAGACTCTGTTTAACACACATTCACTACTCCAAATCCTAAAAACTAGACCTTTAAAAACGAATTCAATACCAAATTACCAAATAAAGATATATAGATTGAGCTGATAGATTCAATTCCAATGTAGGCTCATGAGCTAGATCTGTGCAAAGGAGCTAGTGATCTTAAAAACCAAAGAACGCAAAAAAAAAAAAAAAAAAAAAAAAAAAACCTTTCTTGACCAGCAGTATCCCAAATCTGAGCCTTGATGACCTTTTCATCGACTTTCAAGGTCCGAGTTGCGAACTCGACGCCAATGGTGGATTTAGACTCGAGATTGAACTCGTTTTTGGTGAATCTGGAGAGGAGATTCGATTTGCCTACCCCGGAATCGCCTATGAGTACGACTTTGAAGAGGTAATCGTAGTCGTCTTCCACTTTGTACCCTGCCATTATCTCCGCTGCCGTCTCAAGGTGCTTCCTTCTCCTCAGCAGCGATTGATCTGAAGAGAGAGAGAGAGGAGAGGAGAGGAGTGTGAAGGTGTAAACTGAGATTTGAAATAAACTCGCGAAAGTGGTGTGAGAGTTAACGTGACTGTTGGTGATGGTCTGTGATAATAGGATGAGATCTGACCCGTTGATCTGTTGAGCGCGTAGGTGACTGTGGGGATTACGATATGGTTTTGACGGATTTACCCTTGTGTTTTAATGCAATGTGACGTATAGTTAATCACTGTAAAGCAAGGTTTAGTGCCATAAATGCCGTTTATACAACTATTGTGTGCATGTGTGTGTTTCTTTTTGAGAAATTATACGATTACTGTGTGCGTTTGAACTCGACCATCTCTAAAAGACATTCTATAACTTCAAATATGAAGTGTTTTGCCCTCTAAGAGCATCTCCAAAAGACATTCTATAATTTCAGATATGAAGTTTTTTTGCTCTCCAAAAAAGAACTTCAAATTTGAAGTTTTGAAAGTTTTGAAGAATGGAACTCTATATTTGAAATTTCATATTTTTATTTGCATTTTAGTCTCTACAACTACACGTAACATTTATGATTCATATAAATATTTTATTGTATATTGTATTAATCCTTATAAAAATAATATCTCATAAATATTTTAATTTTTGTTTACAAAAATCTAAGTTTTACACATAAAATTAAATAAAACTTTAAAATATTTAAAACTAGATTTAGACAACAAAAATATACAAAAGAATTTTAACAAAAAAAACTTTTAAAAAATTACATGAAGACATAACTATTACACAAATTTAAATATTACAACACCATTATAGTCAGGTAAGTTTGATCCGGAACCTTCAGAATTTCCAAATATTGATCAATTTTTGTTTGTGTAACTGAAGATGGTTGTTGTTGTTGATGATGTCTTTTCGTACAATTTTTTCTTGTTCATATTGAATATATTGACGAGTATAAATATCATCGATAAAAGTTAGTCTTTTAGCAATATTTTATGTTTCTTGTTTTATTTTCTTGTTCTGATCTAATGTATTTACAAGTATTAATATTACTCAATTTCAACAGTTTTTCATCTCTAATCTACAAATTAAAAATGAGGAGAGCCATTTTTACTTCGAAATGTACTAGTAGATTTTATATGCATTACGAAAATCACTTTATGGAATAATATGATATTTTGCTTGAAGTTTAATATTAATTAAGTTATTTTGCTTAAAATTTTATATTTTAATATAATATTTTATTAATTAATATTTTGTAATATGTTTATATATGTGCTAGTTATTTGCAAAAGTTTTATGAATTTAAATTAGTTATGAGAAATATAAAGACCATATTATAAAATAAAAATAATTTTGAAGCTGAGTTTGAAGTTTTGCTTTTGGAGAATAACACATTTAAACTTCAAATACAGAGTTTTGGAAACTTCAAACTATAGTTCTTTTTTGGAGATGCTCTAAAAAGAAACTTTTAAAGAGTAAAACTTTATATTTGAAGTTTCACTATTCAAAACTTCAAATTTTAAGTTTCATATTTTTATTTGCATTTTGGTTCTTACAATCACACATCACCTTTATGATTCATAAATATTTTCTCGTTTATTGTTTTAATCCTTAAAAAAATTAGATCTCATAAATATTTTAAATTTTGTTTACATATTTTAAATTTTACACATAAAATTAAATACAATTTTAAAATAAGATTTAAAATATTTTAAACTAAACTTAGACAACAATAATATACAAAAAAAAAACTTAACAAAAAAATTTTAAAAAATTACATGAAGACATAACTATTACACAAATTTAAATATTAGAACAACACTAATAGTCAGGTAAGTAACCTTCAAAATTTTCAAATATTGTCCAATTTTTTTGTGTAAGTTAAGATGGTTGTTGTTGTTTTTTTTTATATCTTTTTTGTAAAATTCTTTCTCGTTCATATCGAATATATTCACGAGTATTAATATCATCGAAAAGAAATTGGTCTTTTAGCAATATTTTATGTTTCTATTTTACTTTCTTGTTCCGGTCTAATGTATTTACAAGTATCAATATTACCCGATTTCAACAATTTTTATCTCGTAATCTACAAAGTAATATTACGAAATGCACAAATAGATCATATATGCATTACGAAAATTATTTTATGAAAAAAATATGGTATTTTGTTTGAAGTTTAATATTAATTAAGCTATTTTTATTTAAATTTTTAAATTTTAATTGAATATTTTATTAATTAATATTGTTGTAATATGTTTATATATTTGCTAGTTATTTACAAAAGTTATAAGAATTCAAATTAGTTATGACAAATATAAGGACCATATTATAAAATATAAATAGATTTGAAGTTGAGTTTGAAGTTTTATTTTTGGAGAAAAACACTTTTAAACTTCAAATATATAGTTTTAGAATCTTAAAAATAGAGTTCATTTTTGGAGATGCTCTAAAGGAATCTAGAAGAATTAGAAAAGAAAAAAATCGAATCAGCTTTAGGTCATATGTTGCATATATCAACTATAAAGTTAATATATAATAATACTTGTTAGAATCTAACTAATCGATAAAAGAAAACAAGAAGATGTGAGAAATTGCTATCTTTAATTTGATAGTCACATAAATTACAATCTTTCCCCTACGACTCTCAGTTTAGTTTCTTAAGTTTTCTTGTCTTGTGATCATTTATCTAGCACTAGTGGAGTTTGGATAGGCTCTTGAAATCTTACATGTTTGCTCTTGATTGGACTCTATTGAGCTTATATCTAACCAAAGCATAAAATCATTTGTGTTATAGACCAGGTTACTACGTACTTATACCACGTTCATTTTTAGCAGCAAGAGTCTTGATTTACTCCTTTGTTGTATGAACTGTTTGTTTCTTCGTTAATGTTTTCATTACTTGTAGAACAACAAAAATCATTTCCGACCCATAAATCTAGGCCTCTTCTTGGGTATTGATAACTCAAAAAGTTTAATGTACTAAAATTATGTCAATTTGTAATGTCTATTTAACCGAGTTTATGTTTTCTAGGTCTGGGCGTTCGGGTACCCGTTGGCATTCGGATCGGGTTTTTCGGGTTTTCGGATTTTCGGGTTTACGCTTCTAGGTCCCATACTAAAATTTTATTAGTACGGGTCGGGTTCGGATAATAACACTTCGGGTTCGGTTCAAAATTGTATTGCATCATAAAACCCATAAAGTAATCATATATCGTACGGATTCGGGTTATATCGGTTCGGTTCGGATATAA
>NC_027755.1:21551405-21579738 GCF_000695525.1 Brassica oleracea var. oleracea
ATAAAATAACAATAAAATGTTAAATCAAGCATGAAAACAAACATCATTTGTAAACAATATGTATTGTCTTATAGAGAGTAGACTTTTTATTTCAATGAGCAAATTATAAAATACTTATTTATAACTAATTGTGTACTTAAAGCATTTATTAGAATTTTAATATTTATTATTATATATAATATTACCACAAATATTGAATTTAATAATTGGAATACTTATATATATTTCAAAATATTTATATTGACTATTAATTTCGGATTTTTCGGATTACCCGTTTGGGTTCGGTTAATAACACTTCGGGTTCGGATATTTTTTGTACCACCCTACAAGACCCGTTCGGATATTTTTACGTTTCGGGTCGGATAACGGGTCGGGTTTTTCGGTTCGGGTTCGGTTCGGATATCGGGTTCCGGATTTTATGCCCATGCCTAATGTTTTCACTAGATCTTCAAATATAGAGGTATGAAAAGTAATACTTTGAATAATTGTGTCCCATGGATAAAATTTTGCTACAAACACACAAAAGTCCAAAAATAAAAGCAGGCCCATAAAGTCATTATACTAGTAATTGCCACACTAATAATGAGCCATAGAAATAATTAACTTTTCGACTATGAATATGAAGAACATATCACTCCCTCAAGTTTTCTGGGCTCTTATGGAACACGTTTTCTCAGTCAGGAAGATAATTATTTAACTGAATGACATAATAAATTTGTTTCGTGTATTTCTTAATGTTTGTAGTGTTACATTTCTATGTCGAGCTCAGTTTTGCTATTCTTATAGTGGTAAACCACGCGTCTGTCGTCGGGTGGCACAAAACGTTCCGTGGATTTTAAAAGACCTGAGTTCGAATCCGCTACCAACTCAAATAAATACGGCGCATGGCCACCAGAGCTTTTCATATTCTCTCACCGGAAAAATGTTTACCCTTTTTTTTATTCTTATAGTAGTAACTTATATGCGGAATTATTATACAAAAATTCTAGTACTATTTACGTTTTGTAAATACCAATCAGAAGCATGTAGGGTGAGAGATTTATTGGTTTGCTGTTCTTGGAGTTAGAAAAGCAGAACCAATATATAAATTGATCATCCATTACACTGTTCTGTATATATACGAAGTCACCAATTTAGTTCATATGTACCTAACCCAAATTACCATTGACCTAGATTTACTCCATTTTCTCCCTCTATATATAGATCCACTCTATCATTCATCTACACAAAACACACTACAAACTCCAAAAAATAAAGCCAAAACTTTCCTTGCTTCACCAATAATTAACCCCTACTGTTATAAAGTTAATCATAGGAAATGGCTTGTCCAAGGGTCTCCATTTTGACTATTTGCTTATTACTTTTTGTTGTAGGATTTGCCTCGCAACCTTGTGAAGCTAGAAAGGTTTTAATGCCTTACAATGCAAGCAAGGGATTGTTTCTTAGTGCCTTACCAAAGGGTAATGTGCCACCTTCGGGTCCAAGCGACAAGGGTCACACTTTTCAGCCGGAGGATTATTTGGACAAGCATATGGTTCCGGAGATTCACCGCCAACTAGGATCAGTCCCTAGCCCCGGCGTTGGTCATTAGGCACATTGATTACCGACTTTATATATTTATTGTAGCTTTCATTTCATGATATTATCATATATCATACCTTACGGCGTCTTATGAAGAATGGTTGTGCCTGTGTGTCGTTATATATGATCTAATACCAAGTACTGAAATAGATGTGTTTTGTGTGTGTGTGATCAGTAACTGAGAATAAAGAATCATTATTTTGCAATTCACTTTGAGATCTGTTTAACGTGCATGTGCTATGGTATATGTATTTAATTACATCCAGCTCTTTGTCGCGTTCAAAGAGATTCAAAAACAAATAGTTTTTTCTTTTTTTTTGTAACTAAAAACAAATAGTTATGTTCGTATAACTTTATAAGTTTTAACAATTCGAAAGCTTCGTTTTGGCATTTCTATAGGAAAAAAATATTCTGGATCATATTAATGTACGTTTGCACACGAATATAAACAATTAAACATTTTGACCAAAAAAAAAAAACAATTAAACATGATACATGAACATTTGTTTGGTGCCCACTATAATCGGGATAATGTAAATATGCTGCGTACGTCAGGAGTGGGCAAAAAAAAACAAACCAAACCGAACCAACCGAACCAAAACCGATTCAAACCGAACCAAAGTCTATTTCAAACCATTCGTTTGAAGATTTCTCCAACCCGAACCGAAAAACCGATGTGTTTTTGTAATTATTTAAATTAAAAATATTAGTAATACTAATATACTAAAATTCTAATACCAAACCACATATTTTTCATTTTTCATTCATTAACATATATTCTTCTAATCTAATATGTAATCATCAAAATATTTGATTAAAAAAAATAGAAAATCTGTATTTTTATTTTCTTATATATGTAAACGTGTATGTTAAATCTAAACCTAAAACATAAAGCAAATTTTATTAAAGACAAAATTTATTCTCTATAGCGTCACATGGAAAATGTTTCATTGCAGCTTTTTTGATAATGATATAAGAGACATTACTAATGATGTTGATTTTTTGATTTTAGTTAACTTTCATTTGTTTTAATTCTTACATACTTTGTGACTTTTTAAAAGGTTTTTGTTTCAGTTTTATATTGAATTTAGTTAACATAGTTTATTTTTACATAATCTATGTTTTAAAACATAATTTCTCTTAAAAAATTAAACTAAGAAAAAGATCCGGAAAACAAACCAAACTGAATATAAATCGGACTGAATACAAACCGAACCAAACCAAACTAAATATGGTTTGTTTCGGTTGGGAAAATACTAGAACTAAATTAACCAAACTGAACGAGCCGCCTGAACCGAACCGAGAAAATCCCACCCCTAGAGTACGTAAACCAAATTCATCAGGAAGGATATAAGCCTTGTCTTTATAAGTAAAAAATTATTGGAAAGCTCAGTTAAAAAAAAAAAACAATAATTCAATAGCTCCGCTTTGGCACTTTTGTAGAGCAAAAGTTGATGAATTGACTTTGTCAAAAAAAAAAGTTGATGGTTGACAACAATCTACAATTATTTATGTTTTTACGTTAGACACGTCTTCCTCTATCTTGTTGACGCTTATTTCTTCTATAAATAGTTTCAGAGTTTAAGAAAAAAGGAAAATGAAAATAGACGTGCAATAATATAAGGAACATCATTATTGCTCATCTCCGAGATCATACTGTTTAAGGACTAACCTTTTATCATGAAGCTTCTTCTCTCACTTTCCTCTTTTGTATGTTCTTAATAAGTTTAATTAACTAACCAACTAGTAAGATGGAGCCACTGATTACACATTATATATCTTTGAGTACATATAGATCTATACACAAACCATCTAAACCCGAGTGTCTTACATATAGGCTCCGATTGGTGACACGTAGTATTAACATTAAGTTGTAATACATATTATAATTTGACAATAAAATTTACGTGGTAGAAACTATACATATATTTTTACCAAAAAAAAAAAAAAACTATAGATATATGAAGTATGTTCGCAGTAGAAATACTAATTACCATTTTCATTTAAATAAAATACTGATAACATTTTTTATGTACAAGTTGCAATATACTTTTATATAATTTAAAATAACTAAAGTATAAATAATAACTAAACTATTAGGTATCAGTTTAGATTATATGGCACGCAAATGTTATATCAACAGTTGAACTAAATATGTTGTCAGATAAACGTGGTTCTAAATCTGTCGAAGAGACGTTTTATAATTTGTGCTTTACTTCAAAACCAAAGCCGAGTTTAAATCGTTCAGTTGGGTCATTATCACAGTCCATATAAATCTTGGTAAATTTGCATTATTCTAGATTTGTTTTGAAACTTGTAAACCACGTTAATTTCGTTATCACCATGTGAATCGTACCAATTTAACTTTTATAACATTGATGGATGGTGCGTATTACTTAGAAGAAAATCCATTAGTCTTAGAACATGATTAACGCTAGAATGCGGGTGTGGGTTCATAGGGTTTTTTTTTTTCTGTCCGATTTAAAAAAAAAAAATCCAATTGCGGATCGCCACGTGTCAGTGGGACCCGTGAACAGTTCAAAAAGTCCACCAAACTTGCCTCTTGCCGAAGAGGAAGAAGATGACGTGGGTTTTAATTTTTTGTGGGGCCCACAACCTTTAAAACTCCTTTAAAACCAGGGTTAAATGCGCTCTTAGAGCACGATTAACGCAGGATATAAGTGAGGTTTTTAAGTTGGGGATTCCACCTTTTGGGTTAAAAACGGTGACAGAAGAGGCTAAATAAGGATCGATTTTGGTGCAATTCTTGCACTGTTAGCGGGCCCCACTGACACGTGGCGGCCCGCGATTTGTTCGATTTTTAATATTTTTTTTTAATCAGCAAAAAAAAAAAAAAATTAAAAAAGGACCTATGAAACCGTGCAGCGATAATCATGGTCTTAGCCTCTTAGGGCATCCACAATGAGAATCCTTAAGTGGGAGTCCTTAGGGAAAAAATAATTAAATAATCTGTGGATCCCACCAAAAGCTAAGGATTCAATCTTTAAAATTCCTAAATAAGGATTCTTTCTTAGTGAATCTTTGCACTATTTGCGGATCCCCACTACGTGGCGGCCCATGATTGGTCATCTTTTTTTTTTTTTTTTAATTCAAAATATTCAGGATTAATCCGAAATGCCCTTGTCGCTAAGGACTCCAAAGTCTCACCGTTGCGCATGCTCTTAGTTTCTTTGATAATGATCTATCAGTTGAAGTTTACTCACACTTTGCATGGTATAGTGAATTACGACATCGGCTAGCTTGATCTGATATTACCACACACACAGCTTGATTGGTGCATATTCACACATTTAAATCTAAAAGGAACCGTTGTTTGGAATCTCTTATTTGGTTGTTTTGTAGGGGATATATATGCCACGGTCATAGTTTCAATGGTTAGGGCACCCGCAATGGTGAGCCTCACCACGGGGTCCTTAGGAATATTTAACAAATTTTTTTTTTTTGAAATAGTTAAGGATCATTATCCAAAATGTTAGTCCAATGGTGAGTTTCAGTTATGGAATCCTTAGTAATTAAAAATTAATTTTTTTAAAAAAGTGAAATAAAAGTGAAATAAAATAATTTTATTTATAACATAATTGAATAGAAAGATACAATATTTATTAATAGTTTTTTTTAAATAGTTTTCAAGTTTTCTATTGCATTTGTAATCTTTTAATCAATTTTAAAAGTGGTATTTATAAGTTATAATTTTTTTTTTCAATTGTTTTCAAGTTTCTATTACATTTCTAATCTGTTTTCAAGTTTCTATATCAAATTATACAAGTTTTGAACAAGAGGAAACAAGTTTATGAATGAAACAACCGAGGACTAAAAAGAACTTCTTGGAGTTTAACAAAAACAAGTTTTGAAAAGTACAAAAACAAGTTTTGAGGCAAAAGGAAACAACCTCTCCGAGATACATAGCCAAATTCAAGTTTACAATAAGCAGTAGTACCAAAAGGAAAGAAAAGGAAATAAGTTCTGATAGAAACGAAAAGGAAACACTCCTAAATCACCCGTGAGCTAGAAGCAATGTCACCTGCCGAACAAGACATAACTAGTTAAAGCAGAAGCAATGTAGTAAAAGAAATAAAGCAGAAGCAAGTTAAAGAAGACTCACCATTCATTCTGCTCAAGCGTTTGATGAGTAGTTCAGAACACTCTTTCAATCGAAACCCAAATCGAAACTCAAGTTAAAGAGTCAAATCTAAACAGCTAGATATAGCAAAACATAGAATCTCTTTGTCTGTACTCTTAACAATACATGTGACAGGAACCTTCCAAAGTATCCGTAAGACAAGCAAAGTTAAGATATTTCAGATTCAGATCAAAAGGAAGACTAGCTTATATAATCACCTCTGTGATTTGGAATTTAAAATATTACGAACCCAATGAAAGCGAACACATATCAAACCTAAAAGGTTGAGAAACCCTTGAGAAAAAAAGAGAAAATCCTCTTCCGTTTAAAACACCTTTCATTTCGAAACCGTTTAAGAAATAAGATACAATTCCATTTCAGATTGAAACCGAAATCTTATCAAAACCCTTACTACAAACCCCATACTGGGTCTAAACCCCAAATCGATTTAACCGCAAATTTTTTTGAAACCCAAATCGATTCAAACCCATCCCCAAAACCCTAAAATGAGACGAAACTAGATGAAAACTAAGCTAAATCGAACAAAAATACATGTTTAGGCTTCGATTTACCTTCGTGAAGACGATCGGTTTCAATCGCCAAAATATCGCCTTTCCTCGAACTCTCCGTTTTTTTTTTCCAGTTTCGGTCGCGAATGACAATTTTTTTTTAACCAAACCCAAAATCATACCGACCCCGTCCCACTCAGGAGTTGACACGTTGCTAAGGATCAATCTCTTAAAAGCCTTGATGACGGACCAATCCTTACGCAGATTAACCTAAGTAATATTATTATATTCAGTTTTACTTAAGTTTTCGTGCTAAGGATTGGTCGTGTACTCCCGTTGTGCAAGGTCTTAGGATTGGCATATTAATTCACACCTAAGTCCGTTAAGTTATTCTTATTTTTTTCTAAAAATCATGGCTTGGTCTATACACAGCACTAATTCAGATTCTAGTGTAATAGAAGGGTGAAACTGCATGTCGGTAAAGCCTTTCTCAAAAAAAAACTGCATGTCGGTAGAAGCATGAATAGTTTCTCATTTCAAACGACACGCTGTGTTTAATTAAAAATAAGGGACAACACAATGTGTACATGAAAAATGACACCAACAAGTAATTTCTTAACATTTCAAAAAACAACTCTGTTCGTCGCCAGGTTTAGAATTAAATACCAGCAAAAAGAGGAAAAACAATCAAACTCAGAGTAGATATTTTATTTTCTTTAACGTAAAACAACAACTTTTTTTGTATAATGAAAAACAAGCAACTCATTTTGGATTAGATTAAAAGGTTATGTATAGAATAGATTAAGAAGGATATCTAGAAACATTCTCTACAATATATGCTTTACATATATATAGGTATTACATATGTGTTATATATAGCATGAAATATTCTATAAGATATTGTATAATAAAAAAAGTATGATCTTATCTTTAACCATAATTAGGTAGATGATGAAATTCCAAACTACCACACATTTGTGGCTCACGAGTTTCCCACTTTGAACAGACCAAACATTATGTATTGAAAAAGAAGAAATAGATCAACCTTGTGAATCACGAGATAACGCAAACCATTGTCTCTCATCTCTACAAATAAGAAAATCTCTCTTTCTCTTCTACGTGTCTACAAATCTTTACAGCTTTGTCTCTCTCTCTTTTCGTTCGTTGTTGGTTATCAAAGGAAGACAAATGGGTTGCTCTAGTTCAACAGCCAAGGCAGAAGGTACTCCCTCACTCTCTCTTCTCTCTAGAGGTTAATAAAGATATGAATCGGATCAAAGTGATAGTAAGATAATATGCACACACATCTTCTGATTATTCTTAGTTTCTAGGCTTCCATTCACTGTTTTAGGGCACCACATATAGGAGCATGTATATGTGGTACGTGATGTGATTTTTTGTGTTTGTAGGGAGAAAGGAAAAGATTAGAAGACCAAAATCATGGAAACATCCTCAGCCAATATCAAGAGCTGAGCTCACACAGATGAGAGAGGAGTTTTGGGACACAGCTCCTCACTATGGAGGCAAGAAAGGTGATGATCACATTAAATTAACCTGAAAATAAAACACATTCATAGATGTAAGTTATATACTCCTATTAAACACATTCATAGTGTGGTGTGGTAGCCAGTCCACTCTGTAGCATTAAGTGTATTCCTGCCGACCGGATCAGCCTGCCTCAGGTTGTCTCGCGATACCTTTCACACCTTGATCCGCAGCTGTACATTGACCAACCCCAAGTCCAATAGAAGCAAGCCCAACAGCCAACCCAGCAGCAATAACCGAAGCCGATAGGGCTTATAAAAAAAAGTTATATACTCTCCATTTATGTTAGCAAGTTCTGTTATATGTAAACAGAGATCTGGGATGCGTTAAGAGCTGCAGCAGAAGAAGAGGACTTATCTCTTGCACAAACCATAATCGAGAGTGCTGGTGTGATTGTCCACAACACTGACCTCACCATTTGTTACGATGAGAAAGGTAGATAAAATAAATTTAATTTAATTTTTCTCTAAAGGGTTATTGGTTTAGTAGTTGAGGTCTTAACTTTTTGCAGGTTCCAAGTATGAACTGCCTAAATATGTTCTAAGGGATCCTTCAAACTTGATCAGAACCAAATAAAGTAAAAAGAAGATAGGAGACAAGCTCGTTTGTGTATGTTTGTTTGTCGTCCAAGGAATCATGTGTTTTTAACTTAGTTATATGGTTATATTTGCTTGGATTTGTCATTTGCTGCGAGACTATGCGTATGTGAGGAGTGACATGGATGATATTACAGACTTCCGTAGAATTCTTCATAGTTTTTTTTTTCATAAAGAAGCAGCTTTGATTAATAAAATAGTATGAATCTATTTACCTAATCTTAACAATAATTGTAATTTACTTATCTATCTTGTTTCTCTAGATTCGTCAGCTCCTCTTTTTGTGAGTAATTCCATATGGAAAAAATAATAAAATTTACTACAATAAACTCTGCACTGCATTAAAACAAATTATACAGTTAGGCGAAGATAACATAACAAATCATTTCATGATTGACCTGATTAGTGGTTACCTCCAAAAAGAGACGCATTAATATGACACCAAGCAATTATATTTGTGTTCTTTATTTCATTTTTATATATCGATTAAGAAAACAAGAAAAGAAAGGATATATTATCTCTTGAGGATATGATGATGGTATTATTTTGAAAAGATTGATTTGACAAAGGAAAGTGTAACACTTTTGTTGGTTTATACACACAATATTTTTTTTATATACACACAATATTTGTTATTCTGTGTCATAAAAGGAGTAATAAAAAACAGTTTACATTGTAATATCTATAGATTATAATCTGCTTCGTATATATAAAAGTACCCAAATAAAATTTCAAACTGCACTTACTACACCAGCTTCTACATCCTCTACACTTTTTTAATGATCAAATGAACTCCATGTTGTGGGAATGTAGTTGCAGCTGGGAAAGGAGCATGAGTATATGATGGAGAGAGCTCCACACTAAACATTTGAAGAACCTTTGCCACAAAGAGCTTAGCTTGCAACATCGAGAAGTTTTGGCCAATACATGTCCGAGGTCCCGAGCCAAACGGCAAGAAAGAGAGTCTTCCTTTGGTTGCGCTTGCAACACCATTGACAAATCTCTCAGGCTTAAACTGTTTCACATCCTCTCCCCAAAGATCAGGATCATGGTGCACCAAGATCATTGGTATAGTGATCACAACTTCTTCGGGTAAAGAGAACCTCTCTAGCTTCACTTCTTGATTTGTTATTCGACATGTGAAGTAAGCTGGTGAGTAGAATCTTAGAACTTCATGAAGGATCATTGATACCTAATGATAATGGTCCAAATCAAAAGAAAACAAAAATTATAAATAACCCTTTTTATGGTTGTCTGATAGGTTTTAAAAATGTCTACTTACAACTTTAAGGTGGCCTAGTCCTTCAAAACCTGGCTCGTTGTTACCAAACGCCTTAGAGATCTCGTCTCTTGCTTTGTTTTGCCATTCTTGGTGTTGGCTTAGAGCAACAAGTGTCCAAACAAACAATGAAGCAGTCACGCTTTGACCAGCTAGATAGAAAGCCTTGCAGTCATCTATAAGATCGTCAAGGCTCAGCCCTGAAGCTGGTCCTTGTTCTATTATCTGTTTTGTATTCGAAGCCAACATGGAGCACAGCAAGTCAGCGTTCTTGTTGGTATCTCTTCCTCTCTGTATCTCCTTCTCTTTGGTCTCAATCATAGCTTTAAACATAGCCCTCATGTCCCTTTCGGTTTCTCTCAACCTCTTGTTGAACTTTGTTGGTAAAAATCTGTTAAAATTTGCAAATATTAAAAAGGGTTGACTCATCAAAATATATTAAAATCAAATTTAACGTACTTTGATCCAGGAATATAAACGGAACGAATAGTTTGGAGACTAAGATCGATCTGTTCTTGGTGGATTTGGAAGATATTGATGCCATCTTTGTAGAAATCACCAAAAGAAGCACGAGCAAGCATGTTTCTGGCTAAGTCATGACAGTAAGTCCATGCATCAAGTTCCACTGTTCCTTTTGGTGAAGCTAGTTTCTCCCATTCTTCTAGCATCTCTTTGCAACTCGAGTTGAATGCTGGAAGTATGCTCTGTCCATTTTGAAAACATGAAAAATATAAATATGATTTCAGTTGAGAAAAAACTAAAACCAGTCTCATACAAAAATTTACAAACATGGGTTTTTGATATGTCAATATCCCCATTTATTCATTGATATTATTTTCTGTTTGTTGAAATGATAGCCTAACAAAATGATGATGTGTTAGAAATTCTTGATTTGAAATATGTTCATCTTTTTGTAATGCGCCTTTTTGGCATTTTCTCTTCTTTCGCTTTTAGACTTCTATAGTTGGTGTTGGCTTCTAGTTCTTTGTGGTCTTGTTCTCTGTTTATTCTTTATTCTATAAATACCTTTTTAGTTATTTTTAAATTTATCTATTGTTGTTTAAGTGATCAAAATCCTCAGACGTAACTGATCTGACTTTCTTTTTCGGAAAAGGTGGAAAAGGGAATGAAACTGTTGCAAATCAAAAGAATGACGAAAATGACGTCCATGAATTTCACTTTATGTCTTAAAAAAAAACTTATTATTTTTTAAAAATAGTTATTGGAGTCAAAATGAGCATGCATAATACCTGTATATTCTGTTTGTATGTTCTCTAATATCTATTGTAATCTCAGTCAATATACAGAAAACTCTTTAAACCTATAGCCTTCTTTCTCTTGGCATATTCATTCATCACACCACTTTACCAAAATAATAAAAATACCTTCAAACTGTCGATGCGAAAAGCAGGATTAAGAATGCTCCGATGTTTGGACCAAGTAGGACCTTCGTGATTGAGAAGACCACTGAGGAAAACATGATACCCAATCTTTGGTTTTGGAAAGAGTTCATGTCTCGACATTATCTCTCGTAGTGTCTCTGGATCCATTACTGTCACGTTCGGGTACGGTCCGTACCATGTGAAACACTTCTTCCCTATCATAACAAAAAGAACATAAATTGATTATTACCATTTGTTAAAATTTAGTTCAACTAATCTTATATATGAAACAAAACACATACAAGAATGATGTCTTGGAGAAGTAATTTGATATGAATTATGATACGCTAAAGAGTATTAGATTATTTTACTATACGCGAACTAGATTTCGATGATAACCAGAAAATATATATCTATCAGATTTAGATCTTAATTATGCAAGTGTGCAAACAAAACCATAATAATATGTATGCACAGTTAACTCCTGTAGCCCTTGCTCTGAGTCCCTCTCTGTTCATACCGTGAAAATAATAGAGACTCAAGATGAAGAAGATGAGATCCTAACCAAACTAATAAAAAATAAATTACGAATCTAACACTAGACCAAGTTATAAGTTGGTTCTTGTTTACTTAGATTCACATTTTCTCTCCAGGGACTATACAAAAGCACCTAAAACATGATAAATATGTTGAGTTAAATGGATCATACCATGGTTTAGAACAGTGTGATGGAGAAAAGGCATCATTCGGGGGACAAAATCGGCGGTGAGAGGGAGAGGAAGAGAGTGAGCAACTTGATCCATCTTGTTACTCTCACTCATGTCTCCCATCAAAACTCTGTAAGAGTTCCCAGAAAAACCTTGTTTCTTCAGATACTTCTCTAGTCTCTTTGGCCTTAACCAAACCCAATTCACAGCTCTCCATGCCCAGTTCAGTATCAAGATCAAGAACCCGATCAAGAACACTTTTCTTACTGCAGTTATCTCAATCATCTTTATCTTTGGTTACGTTCTTGATCTATGAAGAGAAGAGAGGAAGAGAGGAAGAGAAAGGAGACAAGACTATAATGATGATGCTTAATAGTCTCATAAGTTGACTACATATTTTGGAGGCAGCTGTGTATATTATATAGAGAAGATATATGTAATAATTCGATGTATGGCAATGAATTTATAACAACAAGCTCTTTGCTCTTTCCAAAAATTAAATTTTGTCTTCCTTACGCTACATGCATGTGGCTTTATTGCATGAGTATTTTTAGTGTATTTCCTTTTTTTTTGACATCATTTAGTGTATTTCTTTTTTAAAAATTATTAATATACTAAATACTTCTTTTTTTGAAACTTAATATACTGAATACTTCCAGATTTACTTTCTTCTCTTTTTGTTTGCGTCTGTTTTCGTCGTAATTACCTACTTTTTTAACGGTGTCGTAACCTACGTTAGAGAAAGGAGAGTTCTCACGCAATTCTCACCTTAATTTCAATATTTAATAAATATTTCCCTTTCAATTTTCATGAGTGACATTTAGGTAGATAATTTGAAATTAACCCTTAATTTTATTAAGTGTTAAACTTAGAAAAGTAGTTAATCACCAATGATACTGATTTGCTAGTTAAAGTTAACTTAGTCGCAGACAAAAAGTATGGAACCAGGTGGCTTTGTTCTATGGAGACGATGAATAGCAATCTAACTCTTTTAAGAAACGCATGTGATATAGTACTATTAATCGTATATAAGATAATGTTTGTCCTCAATGTCGACGGAAAGTGTAAACACTGCAACCTACCCGAAACTATAGATCACTTGTTCTTTCACTGCGCTTTTACAAAATAGATATTGTCGTCAGTCCCTGTTTTTCCAAGCGTTGAGTACAATGATTCTATAGATTTGAGAAGTCTATGGTGCAGCGTGACCTCAAGGAAAAATTTACCACCGACAGGAGTAACAGAAGGACAACTAGCACCGTGGATTCTATATATGGAGCATATGGACAGCAAAGAACAATTTAGTTTTCAATGACAGACCACTCTCGGCAACGGAAACGCTTTCCAGAGCGGTTACACTTGCTAGAGAATGGGGCGCCTGTAAACAAAAACCCATGCACTGAAACACGGCTTTTCACCATCGCTTGGGATACAACCAGACTGTGTCTTAATCAAATCAGATGCTGGTTGGAATGAAAACTTAAATATTGCAGGTCTAGGCTGGACAGTGGATTCACAGAACAGAGACTCATCATTTTTGGTCTTGGCGCACCACGTGAAAACACCACTAGCAGCTGAAGCACTCGCGCTACGGGAAGCAATCTGGAAATGCAGAGAGCTCGGACTGGCGCAAATCAAATGTGAATCTGACTGCGAAGAACTCGTCAAAGCCATCAACGGAAAAACTTCCCTTGCTGGTCTCTATGGGATCTTGGCTGATATTCAAGATTTAGCTGCATCTTTTGAATGTATCTCTTTTGTCTGGATCTCTAGATTGAGAAATGTAGAAGCAGACTTATTAGCGAAGCAGGTCTTGTCTGCTGAACTAGCTTTAATGGATGCACCTACTCCAGTTTGAGTTCATTAATATAAGTGTGTTTCAAAAAAAAAAAAGATAATGTTTGTTGGACCCAATTTCGGTCAATATGCTGATGGGCCACGATCGAGGATATGGGCCGTAAAGAGCTGAAGCCCGTAGCGAGTGTACGAGCTCGAGACGGAGAAGTCGAGGGCCCAGAGGTTGCGGAACAAGATACGGAGATCGCGGAGCGGTTACGGAGATCACGAAGTCGGCCTACTATAAAGAGAAGAGAACATACATGGAGAAGAGGACATTGAAAATCCTAGAGAGCTACACCCGCACTTCGACCTTGTTTTCATCCATCTTTAGATCCTTTCTCTTAACGATCTCGTTGTAACGTTCTATCTTGTTTTACTCATTGTATTCGATCTTATTCATCAATAAAAGTCCATTTTTGTTTACCGGAAACTGATTATATCGTTGTGTTCTAAAGATATCGTTGCCTACATTATTTATCTTTCACTTGATTAAAATCCCGATCACTATCAAATTCTTAGCGTAGATTTTATGATCTACAATGTTTGTCCAACCATATCAATAAATTTTAATTTTAAATATAATCAAATTACGTGTAGACTAGGGTCATTATCATTTACTAAATTGCATGGTTCAACCAATGCATGCGATTATATGGCGTCATGTCTACAGGACTACACATATTTCTCTACTGTGGATAGGATACAAGTTTAGTCATTAACTTCAACATTATAACAACGTTTTTGAATAAATCAACTAAAAGTTGAGTCATCGTCGGCTCCGACTTTTGTTTGTTATAACAAATAAAAGGGTGGGACGTCCCTTTCTTTGTGTTATAGTCCAAAACTCTAAACCTGTGTCGTTTGTACAGAATAAAAGTGATTTTGGTTGGTTCATACCGAATATAGCAACTCTTCTTAAAAAACAGCTGAGAAGGTATCGTTGGAAAAAACAAAAGTTGGTAAAAGAAAACAAAATATTCCTACAATTCTTGACTTTATACTAATGTAGTAATTACTGTTTGAACCAGAAAATATTGACTTCATCGGAAGAAAGAAAGATTTGAAATTAGATAAATACTCCCTCCGTTTTTTAATATAAATCATTCTATGTAAAATTTATTAACACTTAATGTTATATGACCAATGATAATATACCTTCTATTTTATTATTGGTTGATTTGTGGTTAGGTAAATAATTAATGATGTTTTTGTTTAGAAAATATAAAAAATTAATAATTTTTTAATCTATCTGCACAATTCTAAAACGACTTATATTAAAAAACGGAGGGAACATAAGAAACAAAAATTTACTGCCTTCATCCATCTTGGATACGATTTTGGGCACAGTAGTGCTGCCTAAACCGTCAACTGCTAACTGCTGTTGACTCTTGAAACCCACTAAGGGAGCTTGTTGCCATCCATGTTTGGGTGCACCCTTGGTTGCCAATACTTGGCCAGAAGTTGGAGTTTTTGTATCAGTTCATTCAGATGAAATTGAGTAATGTTCTTGATGCTTAGCATCCTAGTGATTCATCTGTATAACACTGAGGTGCTGAGTTTGAAAGAAATCTTCAGAAGAGAAGGATTTGTTTTTCAAATCTAAATCGAATAGATTTGTGGGTTTGGGAATGTGAGTGTAGTTAGCGTATGATTAACCCCGGTTTTTTAGTCGGGTTCTTAACTCATGATTTGACATTTTTTTGTTTTTTTTTTTTTTTTTTTTTTATAATTTTCGGCTAAAAAACGGTTCTTATATCTTTTAAAGATGGCTCTTAAAAAACTAAAAAAAACTAAGAACCGTTTTTTATCCGAAGTTAAGAACCTCGGTTAAAAGATTCGGTGAACCAAAAGCTGTTGGCCCAGAAAGATGGAGGTTGGTTCCTTGCAACTCCTGATGACTTATTGAGGATGCACAACAATGCAACCGTCTCCGGAAAACTAATAGATAAACAAACCATCTTCAATCTTATTTTCTTGCAAATAACTTAACTCGTATCTTTTATTAAGTTTACACCTTTTTGTCTTTCTTCAAGTACCACGAATATAATAAAATACAAGACGAAATGTTTGTCGACACCTATACAAACGTTCTGACTTGACCACAAACATAGTTTTGATTGATCACCAGTCTTCTGCTCCTTTAGTTACACCCAGAATCACAGCGATCGTAGCAAGAATAGCCTGAAAGTTTTATTACACATGAAGGAATCATTTTGATAAGGGATCCAATGCAATCCAAGGAAAAACATGAAAGACAAGAGATAGTATTGAATAACTTACAGCGATGGTGCAAGCAATGTATCCTGGCTTCTCCCTGTGGTCGATCCTCCTTCCAACTATCATGATGAACATTCCGACGTACCAAGGGATTGCTCCAAGGAAAAACCCAACTATGAACCTAAAGAAAGATCAAACACAAACTCTATGAGATAACTAACAAGTAAGATTTTGGTGTGGATTGTGTCACGAGGACATTGTTGAAAACCAAGTGTAGATAGTGTAGCAGCCATGTGAAGAGAGAGAGAGGAACTTACAGGAACCACCCAAGACCAATTCCACAGCAAGGAAGGCGGCGTTGTCGCACATGCACAGGTCTTCCTTCAGCAATACCATGTACTGAAAACAGAGAACAACAAGATATGTTAAAACATAAGAACAGATGAAGAGGCACCGATCCATGCTCTTGCTTTAGACTTGAACAAGAAGAAGAGAGAATGAGACATGACACAACAAACGTACTTTACATACTATATAACACAAGCCTAAACAATTAACTATTGCTAGAACCTAAACCTCCAAAAACTTTAAAATCTCAAATTGTTAATTATACAAACCCTAAATTCAACTCAAAGTCAAAGCTCCAAACTTTAAAATCATTTGCTCAAATTGTTGAATTCTATCCAAAGCTCCAAACTTTAACATCTATTGCTCAAATTATACAAACCCTAAATTCTAAATTGTTGATCATACAAACCTTAAATTAGTTTCCACTGCGACAGAAAACACGATCTCGAGATCAAATTATCACAAAACAAACACCCAATCGAAAAATACTGAAGAATAAGATTCATGATCGTCACTAAAATTGAAAACCTAAATCCCCAAATCTGTAATCAGCAAATCCAATACAGCAAAGAGAAGCTATACCCGGAACGGTTTGATAGCCATGTGCGTAATGAGGAGGGGCGCAATCGTACACTCCAGGCGGAGCAGAAGGCTGAGGAAACCCAGTGACCGGAGGAGAGTTCTGCGGCCGCGGAGGAGGGTAATTGGAAACGCCTTGAAACGTACCGTATTGATGATGATGATGATGATGCTGGGTACCTGCTTCATCAGCGAAGCCTTTGCTTTTGTCTTCTTCTCCTTGACCCATCTTTAGCTTCAGCTTCAGCTTCTCTTCCTTTTCGTCTCGATCGCTCTCTTGACTCGAATAGAGATTAGATATTTTGCAACGCGTTGAAACAATTGGAAGAAGAAGTCTTTTTCAATTTTTTCATTTATTAGATTTTAGACCCGAGATAATGTGTAAGTTTCAATTTGGGCCCAGAGTTATTATATTGTGCCTTTACAACCACCGACTGAAATGTTTGACTAGGGTATTTAATTAATACGATTAATTAGTATTTTTATAGTTTATAAAATCAGGTTAAGGAACATGTGGTGGTGGGTTATCATCAATAATCGAAGCTTCGGGGTTCGTGGGAAAGATTATGATTTAGTATGACATTAGCTAATTGCTCTTGATCATTATATCTTATCCATCTAATTAATCAATTATCAACAAATGATTTCTGTAACCTTCAATTATTTTTTTCTTTATTTTATAATTAGTGAACAAAATTAATAAAAAAATGGAGAAAATTCAGAAATCTGCCTGTATAAGCAACTCTTTAAAAAAAAAAAAATCGAAATTAGTGTTTTTATTGTCAACTATCAACTTCATTATTGCTAAGCTTTATATTACTTTCAAGTTTCAATGAGTGCAATTTGTTTTCTCTTCTTTTTCTCCGTCTAAAAGTGCTTTGGCCCTTTGCCTTTAATTCTTAGCCTCCAGAGAAAAATAGACTTTGAAAGTTAATTATGATAGGAGAAAAGAATTATTAATTCAATATTCCAAACAAATTTCATTACAACACCAAGAAAACAAATTTCATTACAGAGCCTGTATCTAAACATGGTGAATTATACGTATATATGGACTATAAATCTATAATACATACATAGTTTGAAACTATTTCTCTCATGATACACTCATACACAAAGAAAGAATGAAAAATATTCTGGATTTTTCTATGGATGTGATGCTCCTACTCTCGAGTCTCTCAACCTTGGTATTGAACCATTCACAAATATGAATGATCAAAGAAAAATTGCAAAACATTTATTGAAATATTGTGTAATAAAAATAGAAACCAAACTTTCTTCAACAAGTACAAATACCCTGGGAGCAATCTTGGCCACCACAATCATCACCATCTACGGAGTCAGAGAATCCTTTGTTACTCGGGACTGCAATGATTATTACCTTCTCATCATCTGGTTTACCTTCTTCCCGTTCAATAAGATACTTCTTTAGGTCACTCAAATCCTTGTTTGCCTCTGTCACGCAGCTATGAAGAATGGAGAAGCAAGTGAAACAAGCAAACACTAGATTGATAGCAAACAAGGCGATGCAGAAGATCACGACGATACAAGTGTAAGCATCCATTCTTTTTGGAAACTGATCATGATGGTTGGCTTACAAAAACAAGAATCAATTATATTGCCCCCTCTAAGAAGTAAGAAGAAAAGCTTAAATCTGAAAAT
Organism: Brassica oleracea var. oleracea; assembly: GCF_000695525.1. Lineage (NCBI taxonomy): Eukaryota > Viridiplantae > Streptophyta > Magnoliopsida > Brassicales > Brassicaceae > Brassica > Brassica oleracea. The sequence continues at coordinate 21,569,791 of NC_027755.1, forward strand.
GTTTGGTGTGTTTATATCTCTTTTATAAGAAGGAAACAATAATATATATCTTTTTGGGTCTGCGGTTGAGGATATTTATCAACGGATAAAGGTAGTAAGCATGACAAAAACATGTCTCTTTCTTTCCTTTTTTCACCAAATCTGTTAGTTTCCCACCAACTTGATCTTAGGCGGGGACGGTATGTCCAAACAAGCCTAGTAAAACATGTAATATGTAAATGATTTCTCATATATACTAGTGAAAATGATTGCATGTTTGAAGCAAGATATAAGATCTTCCAAGGTGTTTCTTAGTAGACTAGAAGAGAAAACGAAATATCATGTCTTCTAAAGATATTATACTTTACTACACATTTCTAAATTCTAAAGAGCTTCAAGCACATAAATATGAAAGAGGGACAACAACTTGTATTGTGTTTTCAGATAGTGACTTGCGTTTGCAGTTTATTTGGTTACACACCTGCACAGTTTTTTTCTTCAGGGTTTGGTACCTAGTGACTTCCATTATACTCAGCTTACATGGTGGCTCGAGTATAGCTCACAATTAGATTAAGAATATACAGAAACAGGAAAATATGGTAAAATGAGACTGAACATTTGCCCTGAACCAAATATAGATATATCATAAAGACAAAAAATATTGGATTAGGGGACTCGAGTTAAGTATCCCTAAGAGAGATCTAAAAACATATTTAAAAATCATGGGAGGTTCAAAACAGAATCCTCTCAACTCTCTTCTACTACTGCTACTACTACTACCAGTTCTGTTCATAACTGTAAGTTTCATCCTGACAGTTAAACCCTGGGTTAGTCTCATAGTTTACATACATACTCTGCTGGTAATACTCATGGGACGTTGGTGCTGAGTCCATCACGACCGTGTTGTTGTGATTCGTTTCTTCCTCCACGAAATACCGAGTTTCGGACTTGGTACCTGAGAACATTCTGCAGGCGACCGTGTTGTGCGGCGACGGCTCCACGTTGTGGTGTAAGTTGCTGAAGATGGAGAAAGGAGAGGAAGAGTCTAAGACGTTGCAACCATCTGTGTAGTCCACGGTGCTGAAAGAGTCTCTGGTTGATTCTGTGGTGAATGAAGCTTCGTCTGAGCTCGTGAAGAGAGACCACTCGCTTGATGACTCTAAGTTCTTGCGGTGGTCCGCTCTCGGTTTGAAGCGGTTAACCGGCTTCCTCTGTTCCTTCATCTCGTCTCTTGGTTGTGGCTGTGAATGCCGAACCTGAGCTTTTCCGTTATGTTCTCCTCTTAGAGGACGCGGATACGATCTGCAAAAGAGATTGTATTCTCAGAATCATCTGTGACCCCGGAATGAAGAACTGGTGTGTTCTTACCTCATGTAGAACAACATATAAGCTCCTTCTGACATAACTTGAGTCATTGGCACTTGATGAATCTGCAGAGTTTTAAGTAGAAAGTTGCATAAGTTCAGAAACAGTTTGGCTTTGCTGCATTATACAAGTGAGTTATACCTCTGAATCATCAATTCTGAACCAGTTGCCTCTCAAATCTTTGACATAGGAAATGTAATGGCCCGAGAAAGATGCGTTGAGAGTATCCAGGTGAACTATAACAGCGTAAAGCATATAAAGAGGAGGAACATCTCCTGTTCTCGTCATGAAAGGTATCATATCCAGCATTTCAGGAAAGCTTATACATTTGTTTATCTTCCCGTATCTTCCTTCCTACATACACACAAGAGATTTAAACCTAGATCCAAAGTAAGCCAAGAGGAAAAACTGTAGTAAGTAACTGAAACCTGGAATCTCTTAAGAACTATTGTGAGAATGTTAGGTGCTTCATGAATGCTCAATTCTTTTCTTGCTTTAACATATCCAGCGCACCTTTTTCAAATGCAGTTTTCACAAAAGAGATGATTCAGTTTCAATACCACAGAAGAAGAACAATTTGGAGTTTGGATCTAACCTGCTGCATCTATACATATTCTCTCCATCGAGATCTTCTGGTCTAGTAAACTGAGTCAACGCATCTTGAAGAGATTCTACCCATCCGTATATCTCTAGTGTGAGATCCATTATGTTTTCGTATCTTTCTGATTCATGACCACACCTCAAGCATTTCACCTGGTTTTCAGAGAAAGAAAGCAGCAGAAACAGTCAGAATGTGTAAAAAACAAAATCAAAAGCTAAGAGATTCAAACACCTTTGAGCGGAGACGTCCACCAAACATATGTTGAACTAAGGTGGTTTCTTGCAGTCTTGGATCCACTTTAGTCTCACCTCCAAGTCTCTCCAAACATATTGATTGCATAGATGCAACCAAAAGCCTACATCCAAGTAAAATGGATAAGAGAAATCAAAATTAAAATGTCGAAATCGCATTAAGAAGAGAGGATTCACAAAGTCAAATCTGAAAAGGACTAGGAAGAAAAACCTTAAGAACTCATGAGCATCTTCTTGACTCCCATCACCAATCTGACAATTTATACTCCGCATCTGTGAGAGAATTCTGCTAGCAGAAAGTGGACCTCCAGATTCTCTAAGCATCATTACATGTTGCTCAAGTTCACACATAAGGCACCAATCTTTCCCAGAACCTATTAGAAAGAGTGACATTATCATTTTCAAGAAATGGTCGACTAAACCTATAACAATTTATGCTACAAGATTAATTAGGAAAAGATTGGGAAAAAAGCATTACAAGATCTTGAATGTGATCGTTGAAGCAAATAAGCAACAAGTGGTTTTGTGCATGTTAAGGACTGCAAGACAGCGTTTGCATAGCAGCTGGAGAAGAAAAGGTATACTAAGTTAAGAAAGCATATAGGCATTTACACTAAATGAATCTTGCTCAATTTTGCCAGTTAAAAGATTGAAAAGAAGTAAATGAAGCAAGACCTGTTTCCACAATTCACGAGGCCTCTAGGTGATAAGTAAAACACCTCACACTGAAAGAACTTAACAAACTCCTCATATGGAAAAAGCATCTGAAAAATAAGAGAAATTGACTCAGTAAAGTAGGAACTAAAGATATTGAATTAACAAAGAGACAATTATATCGATAGGGAACTAACTCTCAGGTTTTTAAGTCGATCATCATGCTTTGTAGAGTTTCTTAAACCCATCATTTTCATTAAACCGGTGGTTGAGGAGATGCCATTGCTTTCTTCAGCAATGCATGTATCCTTGGACCTAACAGCCTCTGGATTATAGTATATAAACATGAGACGCTACTACAAGAAAATTCTTATGTTAAAGAAAAATCTCAGAGACACTCACTTGATACTGCAGGGACCAGTCCCTTCTTACTCGTCTCGGTGCATGGTTGTTCTCCGGATTTGCGCAGTGTAGCAGTTCTGGTCCCTGTTAATTCAATCCACATCAGAAGATGCAAATCTCAAACTCTATTAAGCCTCAACTATAGTAACTTTTATTAGCATTAGGTCTCACCGTTTGAAGGATATTGTGCGTTTGGACAACCAAAAGAGCTTCTTGCTCCCAAATTGCTTTCACAAGTTTCTTGCATACCACTTACAAAAGCTTGTCCATTCATTTGCATATAAGAGTTATCAACAGAATGCCTTCTAGAATTTGTTTCCACAGCACCGATTGTGCTTCTCGACTACAAACACAATCACTAGGTTTAAATTTCAAGCACCATGCAGACTTTTAGCAAGACAGCATAACTGGTTTGGATAATTGATACAGAGAGATAAAGATGATCAAGAATAGCTTACCTTATGTTTTGTCTGACCCTTCTTGTATTCTCCACCAGCACATGCAGCTTCACCACTAAATGACTCTCGGTTGGACTTATAAGAATCTGGTTTCCCTACGCTTTTTCTCCCTTGCGTGTTGACTTGTGGTGTAGAGATACCCAAGCTTTCAAATTCTACAGAGCTTTTTGGAGTCTTGCCCTTCGCTTTCTGCTTGGTACCGTTACTATACATTGTAGAATCCACGCCTTGGTCATGCAAAACAGAATCATTCTCAAAGGAAACCCTCTCAGAAGAAGAAGAGCAAGCCTCCACAGGGATACATTCATCTTTATGAGCTAGCCTCCAGTGAATTATTTGGCACTGCCCAGAGCTGCAAAACGTCAAAAATCAAGTCCTTCATGGGTTAATAATGTCCTCAACGTATATGAAATCAAAGTGGCGTGTGGAAAATTTACCAGTATCTAACAGATTTGCATCTCGAGCAGCGTGTCTTAGCAGGACTAAAACACCTCGCACATACATGAAACTCATTATTAACAGGGACCCCACACGCAGCAGCAGCCACAGGCTCAGAGACAGTCCCACTCACACCAGCCACAAAATCATCTCTTACAGCACCACTCGCAGCCTTGATCTTGGTTCTTAGAGCCCTATTCTCAGTAGCCACAGCCTCAAATCTTACACCCCTATTCACATTAACTTCAGTCTCAGCTCTAAAAGCTTCTTCAGCTGCCATCTGAGCCAGCAAGTTAGCCCTCCCTCTCTTTTTAGAAATATCACTCCATTTACCTAATAGTATGTAAGCTACCACAGGAAATACAACCAAAACCAAGAACAATAAAGGTATGTCCGCTCCCCTTGGTTCGAGCATGTCCCTAGCCACGCATTCATGACCCGGTTTACAGTTTGTGGGAGTCTCTCTTCAAACTACAAGAGTTCAAGTAGCCATAAAAATCTCCAAAAAACACTCTTAGTCTTATGAGATACACCAAGATCTTATCTCCAGGTTCAAGCTCTTAATCTCCCAAGATGGACAGCACTGCAAGTAAACACACCAACTGAATCAGTTCAGTTTCTACTCATTATTCCATCATAGAAAAATAAAAGTTGTCACAGAACACTAAAGAGTTTCATAGATTGACTCCAAGGCACAAAACCATAATCAAATCATCTGATCTACAGATTCATTTCACTCACAAGTGCTCTCTGAACTAACAAATCAAAGAAACCCTCAAAAATAAAATAAAGCATCTCAGTGAAGAACCCAGGTTTTCTAAATCTGAAGCAAAAGTAAGAGAAGACCACGAAAGATCCTAACTTTCAGACACTAGACAAATCCCTAGCCGACAAAACTTGAGGGAAACACTCGCGATCCAAACGAAAGAAGCTTAAATTCATAAGAACCCTAACACATTATCACACGAAGTAGCTCAAAAATCACTCTCAAACGGAGACGGATCTAACTATAAATCCTCCACTGTTCTACCAATCTAAGATTCAAGCACCCACTAACCCATTATTTACAGTAGCTCAACGAGAAATTTGACAAAGAACTAAAGCTGAGAAACGGTCCAACATACATAAAAAAAAAAAGAAGGAAAGAGTTGAGCTTTGTAAGAGAATCTGAGCATCACCTTATCTAAAAGAGAGATGAAACCCTAATTTCACCCTTATCTTCTTCTTGTCTTCTTTTCCTTTGTGAGAGCTCGAGAAAAGATGCTTTGATTCCTCGAATGGGTAACGCACAAAAACAGTCTCTTTGTTTTTCTCTCTCTCTCTCTCTCCTCTTCTTTGTGCTCTTGTTCCTCACACTCTCCGTCCTGTTAAGGCTGCTGTTTTAAAAAAAAAAAAAAAGATAAAGCAGACAGTTTAGTTGATGTATTTAACTAATATTTAGGGCTAATTTGAGACAATTAATGTCCAGAATATTTCTTTGCAATGTGTGGATTGGATTTGAATTTATCACGTAACCCACAATTGCAGAAAGTAAAACTAGACTTTCCTTGTCCTAACATATACATGTCACATTAGATTTGCTAATTAATATGTTTAGCTTTTTACTTTTTGCCAGGAATACGTAAGCTCTAAAAAGGGTATGAAAATGACTTCTTGTTGAAATATTGAAAACTCTATCCGACGGTCATAAATTCACTTAATAATATCAACAAAATAATCCTAAGGAAAAAAAAATATATACATGTCAGAAATGTTGTAACTTATAACCGAATGTCAAATCACAAAAAATGAATGATAAAACATATTTTCTACGAACTAATAATAAAACATTTTTTATCATATGTTCTTGTACTAGTTTTTTTGTTAATGGATTTATTGGTAAATAAATTAGTCAAGCTCAGCCACTAACGTGGCATGTCTCGTTATAGTAACTAGGCACTCGCTATAGATGACTCTCGTTTTCAATAAGCTTGGTAAGTTGGGCCTTGATCCGGTTATCTTAGCCCAAAAGTAAACGCAAGCCCACGATCCGATTTCTAATAGTTATGTAAGGATAAACATCATTAAAACATTTTATTGGTAAATAAATTAGTCAAGCTCAGCCACTAACGTGACATGTCTCGTTATAGTAACACTCGCTATAGATGACTCTCATTTTCGATAAACTTGGTAATTGCGCTTGATCCGGTTATCTTAGCCCAAACGTTAACACAACCCGATAACCCGAGCCCACGACCCGATAAACATCATTTTTTCTTGTGAAAAGTGCTAAAGAGAATATGCAAATGATCAAAAAAAAGATTTGGATCAAAAAAAAAGAGAATATGCAAATGATTTGGATTGATGAGTGAGCTTCTGATGAAGCTGACCAACTTACAAAAGTCTCAAGATTAATACAATACAAATGGTAAGCAAAAACATAGTCATGCATATCTCACTTGTGCCCTTTCTTCTTCCACAAGTCACCAAACATCTTCATCCCTGAACTCTTCCTCTTCCCACTTCCAAAACCATCAGAATCATCATCCATGAACCCAACCACCCCACTCGGGTCAAATAACCCACCAGATGGATCCCGACCGTTCATCTCAGTCTCTCCAGAGAGAACCGCAGCTGCGGCATCAGCCGCCTTCCTCCATTGCTCGGTTTGAACCCTAAGCTTCTTCATCTCAGCCTCTAAAGCTTTTTTTGCCTCTTCCATGGACTCAAGCTTCTCCTTTAGCTGAGCTGTGTCTGCCCTGCTTTCTTCCAACTCTTCTCCAATCTGACTCACCTTTGAAGCCGTCTCTTCTTCTTTAGCTTTCACGTTAGACATCTCAGAAGCTGAGTCAGTTAACTGATTCTTTAAAATCTCGTTTTCTTTGCCTAGTGATTCATGTTCTTTCTCCATATCATACAGTCTAGCTTTCAACATCTTGACCTCATCTACAAGTTTCTCATCTTCTTCTTCTACTATAGCAATCTTCTCAACAGGAACTTCAAACACATCAGTCTCTTTCTCCGCATCACCAGGGATCTCGTCTCTATCAACTGCTTCTGCCTCAGAAGCAGAACCTTCCTCTCCATCCAGAGGGTTTGGTTTGGTAGATTTGTTATCATGATGAAGCTCATCTTGAGCTTCTTTCTTGACAGCTTCAGCATTAGCCAACTGATCTTTGAGCAGTCTCAGCTCCTCTTGTGCTTGTCCTAACTGCGACTCTAGATCCGATATTCGACCCCCAAGTTTCTTCTGACCAAGCGGAGGCCCACCACCGCTTCTAGGAGATTTACGGTCAGCACCAAGCTTATTAGAACTCCGGTCAGTAGTGGTTAGACGGTTGGGATGATTCAAGTGAGATGTAGATGATGATGTCCTCAGCCTCGAAGATTGCCCATGAGACAACTCTGAAACTCTAAAGAAAACAACACCAGAAAGAAAGAAAACCTTATTAGTCGCATCATTACTCGTGTATCAGATTATGCACAACTCAAGATCAAATGTAGTCAAGATCTTTACCTTGGTCTTGGCATTTTTAGTTTTCTGCAGAGGGCTTAACTAAAAACTTGCAGGAAGCTCAAAGCTGATGTATAAATAAAAAGCAGAATGTCATTTATTACAGCAACTACTAAAGACGTGACTCATGTCGGGGAATTCCGATGAACTTAGATTAGGTAATACTACTAATAATCTTAAAGTTTTCAGGAAAATTAGAAGAAATAAAATGAATTGAAACTTACCTTTGAATTTGAAATTCAGGAGGTGACTTAGAGAAAATATGGAAATAAAATATGAGAAAAGATAAAGAGCTTCGTTGGATGATTGTGAGTTAGTTAATAGGAACAACGACATAAAACCAGAAGAAGACCCACAATGACAACAGACAGCTTCGTTTTAAGACACTCTCAAAAATCAAGAAGCCTATAGAGATAAAGAGAGAGATGTGTTTTTGAAGATTTGAAATAAAGCTGTCGGTGAAGTGGGAGGTAGTGAGATTTTAAAATCGAAGGACCATCAGGGGAGAAGAAGGGTCAAAAGTATAATTTCAATCTTCGAATAATGTCAGCTTCTCCTTTTAAAAATAAGTCAGCATGCTATGTAATAAAAATATACACGAGTGGAATGTTCATACTTCGTATATATTGTCATGGATAAATTGGATATTCTAGACCACCAAAATCTGGTAATGGTGAGAAACTCTTCCGCCATCCGGGTTCGATTCGCGGTGAAAGGTATTATTTACAATGCTTTAGTTTCCGGTAAAGAGGTGAAAACATTTTTTTTTATTATTAAAAAAAAAAAACTGAGGATGTAATTATGTATAAGAAGTTTGAGAACTGAATCTGACACCATCAATGTTGTATCATTTTGACGTTTATGTATATGCATTTCATGATAGATAAATATAGAAAAATGCATAATAAATGTGGATTTATAATAAATACGCACACATGCATTTTACCCACAAATCAAATATTTTCTGACAGTCTTGTTTCTTTTTGTCGGGTTTCTACAAATTTCAACTTACAATCTTCTTTTTACTACTCTCCCCTAATTTCGACGTTTCTTTTTGTGATCTCCAACACCTCGAGTAACCAATTTGACGTTTCTTAAGATAACAAAAATCAAAACTAAATTACAAATATTACTATATATATAGCATTATAGCACTAACTAATTTGGATTCACTTTTTTTGGTCAGTGTCATTATTTAGTAATTGTAGACTGGCTATTGTAGAGTGTGACCGGATGGTAATTGTTTACTCTAAGGTGTGATTAGTTGCATGACGGAGTAAAAAAGTGAAATTGAGTTGAAAAGAAAATAACATCGTTGGCGCAAAACATTTACTTCATTCAAAGTTGAGTAAAACTTTACTCTACTTTATTCTCTTTCTAGAGTAAATCAGCGGAAATGATTGTTAATATTTATTATCTTGACTGGCAGAAATTTAGCTGAAAATGTTTTTCACCTTTTTCGTTTTACGTTACTTGTACCATACAGTCAGACTCTAAATTTTGTTTTACTGTCTATTCAGCTAAAAAGCTACCAATCAAGTTAAATGTTATCTTTTAACTTTTATTCTACTTATTGATAAAGTGGGAAAAGCACTCTAAGATTTACTCGTAAGTTTGTTGGAATATAATTAACGATGGCTTTTGTTTCCCTTTCCTATTTTCACTTTTTAACATTTACTCTAGTTTTCACCTTTTTATTTATTCTGTATCTCTCCAAAGTTTACCGACACTCTCTATATCATGTAAAGTGTAGATGTTCTTTAAAAAAAAGTTTAGATGTTAATGTTAGAAAAAAAATTTAGTACAAACACTACAAGAAAACACAAGTTTAGCGAGGAAACTTAACGAGAAAAATTAATCCTCGTAAATTTACGTCGACTTTACGAGGAACTTACGAGGAAATATAAAATCAACGTCATTTCCTCGTAAAATAACGACAAAAATATTTCGTCGTAAAGTCGATGTAATGTCACGTGGCTTTTACGAGGAAATACGCTTTCCTCGTAAACTCGACGTAAATGTAGCGTGTACTTTACGAAGAAATATTTTACGTCTATTTAGCGAGGAAATTTTGAATCCATCATACATGAGCAAAATAAATTAATTTCTACATTTTCTTTATTTTTGCAGGTACAACAAATTCGAGCCTTTCATCTTAGCTTCACAAGCAGACCAAGTTAGCTTCCTTCCATACCCTCAGATGAGAGAATCGGGAATAAATTGGTTAGCCGTGATCAAAGTTACACCTCGAGGACGAATCATCAGTGGAGAAGAACCACCATTGCAAGAAGAACAGATAAATGAAGT